>NC_143572.1:58712916-58863333 GCF_054136105.1 Typopeltis vanoorti
CTACAATATTAAATTAGCTAGAAGTTATCAACTTCCGATGCCAAGGATTAATAAAACACAGAAAACCTGGCATTCTCTGCTAATCAACAAAGTAATTATTGCATTACTGGTCCACTGTTATTCAATCTTTACCAGAATGGATTTGACAGGAGGCATAACAACTATTTCATAATGAAGCAAGATATCACCTATCAGAAGCCAGGTGAAATTACTGTCAATTCAATGCAAAGTTATTCAATGTTGGAGTAATGAGATAGCTACTGTCATAACACTGGAAGAAACTAATCAGGATAAGGATCTTGGACTTCTAGTAGATAAGTTGAACTTTAGGCCCATACAGCAACAACTGCAAATAAAACTCAGAGGATGATTGCAATGCTGAAGGCACCTTGACATAAGGATAAGGAAGTCAGTTTTCTCTTTAGAGACTTTGATACAACCTTGGCTGGACTACTGTGCACAGATTTGGTCGCCTGATTTTCCTAGGTGATGAAGATACAGTGGAGAGTGCACGGGAGGGTATTAAAGAAGATATTAGCACTGTGGAATGTAGATTGAGGGCAGACTGGACTGCAGACACTAGTAAAGAGTACAAAGAGGAGTGCTATGATAGACCTACAAACTTCTGAGAGGGTTATGTAATATACCAATAGATAGAATTTTTAGTTTTATGGAGGATTGAAGGAGAACGAAAGGACATCCATGAAAGTTGAGAATGCAGTCAAGAAAGGGATAATAGCCTAGATTTTTCTCTCAACAGAACGGCGTACAACTGGAATGAACTGCCTTTAGAGGTTGTGAGTGCAGGTAGTCTGAATGAATTCGTGATAAAGTATGACAGATGGTGTAGTCTCCCTCGGTGAGGCTCCGACTCTCTGAAGGTCCCTTGTTATAACTAAATGTAAGCTAATGTGAAGAGAACAAAACATCATAATTTACAAGTACCATGTTTTGCTCTGTTCAATGTGCAATATTAAGGTAAGACAACAAATGCAAGTGTGAAAAATTTGAAGAATTATTAACTATTAGATAATATTGTACAGCTGCAACAGATCTCCTTGAACAACAAATTGGTTGCACAGCAATTCAGCTTTCTATAATTGTTTGTAGCATATTAATTATGAATCCACTGCATAAGGTTTTTCATTGCAGAAACTTGAGTAACTGTGCATCTCACGAAGCATCCTAGAATTTAACATGAATGTTAGGGTTTACTATCACAAAATAATCATTTAAAGTTGTCTGTTGTAGTGTAACTAGTAGCTAAGGATAGAAAGAGGCTTTTTTTTTTTTTTTTTTTTTTTTTTTTAAGGGAGGGGGATGAACTGACTGCTCTTTCTTGGAGAATTAAAATGATAAATTATTTATCTGCTATATACTACATATATTTGCTTTGATATAATTTAGCTGAATAATTTTACATTTTCTGAAATACACTATTGAAATAAACATGCTGAGTGTATTTTTGCAAAATGATACCCGAGCACCTATTTAGATTTGTTTGGTCCTTCTGTGTGCCATTTATTCCTAGATTGGCTGAATGGATTTTAATGAAATCTGGTGTTTGGAATCGTTACAAAAATTTGCTCCATCTCGGATTTTGTTCGAAATGGATCATTTTTAGGGACACAGTTTCAAATTTATTAAGGCATAGTTCATTTTTTTTTTTTTTTAATGAATGGGGGGTTAACCAGTGGCGAGCTATAAGGGGCTCGCCTGAGCCCTTTGTTAAATTTTTCTCAAATTTGCAAGTCCCTTGTTCTTCTTTTTTTGAAAAAATAAAGTAAACAACTTTTTTGAAATATATTAAGTGACAAACTCATACAATAACTTAACAAAGTGATTTTATTAAATAAAATATTATTATTATTATTATTGTTGTTCCGGGAAACTAAAAGGAGTCGACAGACTCATCGAGGGAGGCCCTAACATCATGTCTGGAACAACTATTCAACATTCACACAGTATCTATCATATCTTGCCTTGAACTCATTCATGGTCGTAGCACCCACAACAGACTCTGGAAGCTTATTCCACTCATTCACCACTCTCCAAGTAAAAAACCTAGCTCTAACACTCTTGTCAACCACGCTCTTGTTACTGTTACTATTATTTTACAAATAAGAATTCACTTTTGGTAATCGCATATAAATAAATAGGACTATAAAATAATGTCCCTTGATTGGTACCGTTGATTATCACTTGAAGTATAAAAACAAAAGAGAAATATAACGTACTTCAATATTATTGTGTTTAGATAATATTTATTTATTCTTTATAGATTGTCATAACAACTTCTATCGCAAACAAAATAATTTATTTTGTTTATAAAAAATGCAGACTATTGCATATGTGCAATTATGAAAGATTTTATTCTTATTATATTGATAGTTAAATAATATTTTTCTTATGCAAGATAAATTAACACAGTTGATTGTGTGTAAATATTTCATGTTTAGATCATGAAATATTTGTTTAAAAATGATAGCCTTTACAGGTTGACTGTCCCCTCATACTTTTTGATTGGCATTTGTACACAAGCTGTTTTAATAAAAGTTTTTGTGTGAAATACGGCGACGATGTGAGCCCTTTGATTCATGGTCTTGATTCATAAATTAATAACTGACATTTTTATTAAGGGTGCCCTTCACAACAAATGACGATGTTTGGTCTTCAAGGATTGTTTTAGCACAGATGTATTATGTCTACATATCGAATAATATTTTCAAGCCCATTATTATTACATGATACCTCCAAGAACTCCTCAAGGGAGCAAAACTCCACAACTCTCCAAGTTCACCAATTACACAGAATACCATTACCATCATCTACAGACAATGCCATCTACTGCCCAACACCACTAGAATATTTTTTTGTCTGTATGCAGGATGAAAAACCCCAAGTTTCTGGAAGAAAAAACTGTGCTATCTCCACATAATTCAACATGTGCAATTATTATTTCATATAATTCCACAAAAGATGCTCTAGAGACCAAACACTTTTTTTTCCCATGCTACTTCAAGCATTCAAATAGAAGGCAACAGTCTCATTTCATAATACTGAGTAATGATAATCATTTATTATCAGACGTTTTCAAACACCCAAACTGGAATTCAAACCTACAGCCTGTGCAAACGTAGGCTGAGTTGTCAGTTTATTAGCTATTTCCACCACCACCAAGTTCTCTAAATAGCCTTAATTCATTAGGCATGGAGTCCATGTGGTGTCACAGGCATTCTACACAGATGCTAAAAGTTTATTCCACCTCTTCCTATAAATGCTCAATGGAGTTAATCTGGTGACCAAACATACAAATTATATATTGTAGGTCATCATTATACCCCGAGAATAATTTCCCAACTAATCTGTCTTGTGACATGGTGCCTTATCTTGGTGGATGTAACCATTTTGAATTTTTTTTTTTTCCACTTGGTTATACTATAAATTAAAGATGCCAAGAAATAATATTTTTGGTTTCATCCTTTATCCAAGTGTAAACAAAAGTTTGCATGTGTGCAGTAACTTCATGACTGGGTTACTTGTATGTAGAGGCTAATGATTTCACATCAGTTTCCTTAGTATCCCATAATGCAAAGAATATTCTTATGGAATGCATAGCATTATACATGTTTGTAAGAACATGCTTTGCATTATGGGATACTAAGGCAATTGATGTAAAGTCATTGGCCTCTACATACAGGTGGCCCAGTCATGAAGTTACTTCCATGTGCAACCTTTGTTTGCTTACACTTGGATAAACGATGAAACCAAGAATATAATTTCTTGACATCTTTAATTTATAGGATGTAACCATTATGAGGTGAATTAACTGTGAAAGGAAACTATTGCATTCACTGAATCTTGATTCAATGGTTCTTCTGGTGGCAGTATTGCCACACAGCATGATGCTTCCAATGCTTCATGCTGCTGTTGCTACACCATTAGAAGTGTCTGAAACTGGGAACGATACTAGGTAACTTTTTTCTACTCATCATATAGTCAGTGTTTCCTAGCTACTTGTTCTTAGATGACAGAAGTTAAATTCATCACTCTCATTGAAATGGTGATGTATGGTGCATTCTAATATATGCCTTTTCCAATCAGTACTTTATTGCATTGCCATATTACTGATTCTGGCCCCTAATGCAAGATTATCATTCAAATCATATTTGACATGTAATTAGCAAACAATGCAAGCCTAACCTAATCACAATTCAGAAGTCATTTTCCATATAGAATCAGTGAAAGTTAATTTCACTTGATTACAAATAGAGGCAATTGATGTGAAGTCAACAGCTTCTATCTGTATAAAAGTAGTCTAGTTGTGCAAATTTTGTTCAACATTTAAAAGACTAAACAATAATATAAATTACTTTCTAACCCTCGGTAGCCTTCTCACATCAGCAAACTTTTTTCAGCTACAGAACTGCTGCTGGCTGGATATTGGACCATTCTTGGCACTCTTTAAACACTTGTATGCATTAGTATACAAGGCAGGAGATGGACGATATCTGCACTGGTGTATTATCTGGTACTGACTGCTCTGCACAAAAATCAGTTTTTGCTGTTATTCTATTACTGCATCGAATGCATACATTGCATCTTGACATCTCCTTGCCTGCTTTACACAGCCTAAAATAGACACAAGACAGTCTCTGATGTGGATTCCATAGATGACTGCAGATACACAAGAAACTGGCCATTTAATATTTAAAAAAAAAAAAAAACTGAAATGGCTTACCTAAAGAATATTCATTAATACAATAGCCAGGTCTTGATCATACAGATCATCTAAAGAGCATAACAAAGCCCTCAGGTTATACCAAATTTAAACTTTCAGAAACAAGTTTTCAGCTAAATGCCTCATCTTAAAAATCTGCGTGCAAACCTAATCTCACATTTTGTTCGACTACAGAGCATATTAAGTAATATTCAATATAAATGGCTGAATATCACTTCAGATGCTTTTACTTTTCTCTGCAATACCAAATGCAGGTATATTTCTTTCTTTTTAAGTGAATTTCCATTTTGTGACTTTGCAGCACTGAGTCGTCATCACCTACCAGAGGCAAGTGACTGCCACATCTTCAGTTTTAAAGCAAGGCCATGCAAAAGTACCTGGAGCCTACATACAAAACAATTTTGGTTCTCTTTCCAATATTTCAATTTTTTTTATTATTTCACATTTGATGTCCATAGTCGCCGTACCTCACATGGTTTTGGTAATGATGTCTTCTGCTAGAAGAAGTGGTAGGGTCACAGATTCCCTTTCCACACAAAGTTTGTAGGACAATCACAAATATCCATGCCCACAGCGGGATTCAAACCCGCAGCCTCTTGGCTGGAGAGTGGATGTGCTAACCACTAGGCTGGTTACTGATGTTTTTATTATTATTAGCAGTAACCATCCAAAAGCCACTACTGTACTTTGAAATTTATGTATGTTACCCATTCTGTGAGGATTAATTTTAAAAATCTCACGATAAAGAGACAAGGAGTTTGTTTGAACTTTTAGGATGCGACTTATTTGAACGAGTTGTACAAACTAAGGATGGATTATTTACTGCACAAAATAGGAAAGAAAGAAAATTGGAAATATTTGTGTTCTAATAAAGATTACAATAAGAGATTTAATTGTCCTGCCTCTTCACTGCCCTGTTTTTAAGTCCAATGATTTATAAAGAATCCTAGTATGGATTCTTCAAAGCATAAGAACTAGACAACTTATTAAATTATTAACAGGTATTTGACCTTGGTCCCCCAAAACATCCTCAAGGATGACAGGATGAAATATGCATTTGCATGCAGGCAAAATAGTGAGAAGGCAGAAAGCAAGTTCAAAATGGCATAACTATGTTTCTAACTCATATCCTCTATGGACATAGTGAGGGAATCTTGAACATCTGACAAACTGCCAGATTTTTGGTTGAATGAAACAGATTCCAAAAAAGACTCAGGTTTAGATTTTTGTGGCAACAGAATGGTCACTGACCTAAATAAATATGACTACAGTTAGAACTGTAGGGTTATGCCATTTTCAACTCTGTTTGTGTTTAACTTCCTGATTTTTTCATTTTAATACTAATCCTATACATAAGAGGACAAAATACCTATAAACACATCAGTACTATGATGTGTGTGTGTGTGTGTAGGGGAGGGGAAGATGAGGACAGAAATTTATTAATGTTAAGAGCTGCACGTTGTAGTTGTTTGGGAATACTTCTTAAGGAAGCAGCCTGTTACAGTTAGACAGAATAAATCAAAGGAAAGGTTTGGTGTGTTTGTAGTTTCACAGCAAAAGGATGCTGGGCAGCTGCTGCTCTTGTATTAATAAAGTGGAATTCACTGGAGCAGTGACCAGTCATGGAAGTATCTGTAGAACAGACAAAGCAGAAACAATGAGATAGAAGTTAAAGTGAATCTTTAAGAAGGGGGAATCATCTATAAGCCTAATTGCTTACCTCAGATGGCATCAAGGATTTTAAGGGAAGTTTTAGGTGCACCACTCCAAATATGAGCAGCATTCTAAGAATGGGCAAATTTGTGATTTGTATATAGTTAAGAGTTGTCTGGGTGTAAAATAGCCTCTTGAATGAAAGGCTACATACACAACGCATATCCTCCTCGTACCTATGAAGAAACACTGGTGAAATATCAGTTAATAATTTAATAACTAAATATATGTTTATTTCCCCACAGATGTATCTTTCTTCCTTGAAACATGAGTAATGTTGCATAAAATTGAAAAAAAAAAAATTTGAACATAAAATATTTAAAAATGTCGAACTGAAATCAATAAAATGCATGATACTTTTCCTTGTTAATTACATATTTATTTTAATACATAATTAGTACAGAAATTATCACACTAAGATGTCCCACTCCCACACTTAGTTTATGTGAATCCACCCATGAAAGATTGGAAACTTTTAGGATATTGGTACTACAGGTTGGCCAGATCTGAAAACCCTGTTCTAGTTTCAATAGCTAGATGTCGAAACTGACCATTGTCTTATTGCTGTTTTAACTGTGTGAAATATTCTATAATACTGTTTAGTAAACTATAAAAATTTATTCAATTTTCCTAATAATCATTGATTATTAACTAAGTTACTTATTAATGACTTCAACTATTTAATAATTAATAAAAAAGAAACAGTGAGCATGACACTAGAATATGAATTTAAAATATGTAACAGATTTTTAATTTAAAATGCTTCTATATGCATGTATCAGAAAAACATCCCATTATAAATCTCTTGACTACATGGAAGTCTTCTGTGGATAATAAAGATCACAGGAAATAATCAATAACAAATCTCATCATAATGCAACTTACATGGTGGCATAAGAATGAAATGGACATTGTTAAGTTAAAGCAAGCTCTGTCAGTTGTAGCTATTTTGATTTATAGCCAGTGCACTATATCTGTAAATTGTGGGTTCATGTCTAGTTTCCCGGTTTTGCATCATGAAAAACCTTGCATTTTTAGGTACATTTCAGAATAGTGCATTACATGTCAATTTGTATATAATCAAGGTTGCTCCCAATGAACTTTAAAATTAGGTATTTAGACCAGGGATCGGCAACCGGTGGCCCATAAAAGGTTGACCATACTTACATGGCATGTGCCCGTATGTTGAATTATTCAGTGATGTATTCATCAGTTTTGCAAAGAAGACGATAGTCACATTTGGAAGAAATATACGTATGCGAACAAGCATTTTCTGCCATGAGTTTCAGAAAAATCATTTGAAATTTTCTTCTCAACTGACTGATGAACATTTGCATGCTTCGATTTGAATTTGCACCCTCAGGTTATAAAGTGGATCTAGATAATTTGGCTAAGGGAAACAATCACAAAAGTCACACTAAGTAGGGAGACACACATATTATGATGCATAAACTATATTACATTGTTTTACATGATAATGATTTTTCATGAGTTTCATTTTCATACTTATTTCATATCCTGTAGTTTATATAAGTCTGTGTTTGTTGCGATTGATATAATAAAAATTGATAACTTAAGTATTTTTTCACTCACTATTTTCTCTTAATTAAATGTTTGCGGCCCGATTATTAAAAATAAAAGTCGAATGTGGCCCGTGAGTCTGAAGATGTTGCCGACCCCTGATTTAGACTATTAAAATTTTAGTAACCTGGACAATTTCTACTATTTAAATTATGTATAGTAGCACAGCACTAAACTCATAAAATGCTGTCAGAATGAAAATGAACAACATTACTATGCATTAAAATCATAACGCTATCCACTAAGTGTTTTTTTTTTTTTTTTTTTTTTTTTTTTGCTATGCCTGCAAGTTTCCTGAATAGGGTTATTCAGTGTCAATGTAGTAATGGAGAATTTCCAGACACCAGCAAACTTCAAGTAAAAACCATGTAGCTGCACAAAAACAGCTAACAACATTTATACAGGAGTCTTTCTATGCAGCCCTTGGTAATTAATGTGACTAGATAGACACGAATCATAACTAATAGTCAGAATTTTGGATACTGTTATTGTGTAAACATGTTTCCCTCACTTCTATACAGATTATGTCAAATCAACTCTTGATTTTACTCGTATGTGATGGAGCATCTTTTGTGCATATGAAACCCATCTGCCCAAAATGTGCTTTAGTGACAAACAAGAAAGAAAAACAAAAAGGAAACCAAGCAAGACAAGATATGATTCTATTCCCACTGCTGGAAAACTAAGTTTTCAGATAATGACTAACATCAAATTCCGCTAGTATACTAAACGATACTGTAAAAAGGATCATGTGTTGCGATTACATGCCTAGTTTTTTTTTTATAAAGAAAATGTTTAAATCACCAAGATTATTTGTTCACCATATAGTAATTCTGTAATAAATTTGGTTTATTAAAGAACAAGGAAAAAATTGGAAGGAAATGACAACTTGAACACCAAAAATTGCAGTTGTTAAAGCAAAAAAAACTAAACTTCGCATAAATTATGCATTTTTGTTCCAAGCTGATTTAACTAGGCAAATTATTGGCCAAGTACATTAAGTGCCAGATTGAATCTATTGATCAAACTTATCGAGTTCATTTTTTAAAAAGAGTTACTGTAATGTGACAACATAATACTCTCAAGTTCCCCAATTAATGCACCATGTGTCAACATGTCCTTTATAAGCGAGCTTTTACTTCTATTAAAACTTAGCCAAATACCACAGGCTTAACTTTTTGAAAGAAGCACTCAAATTATCTTAAGTGTGAAAACTAACATATTCTGAAGCATTATGATAATTTGATGAAACAGATTATGGCATGCAAAAATTTTTTAAATTTTCTGACAGGAATGTAAACCATGGATTTAGGAGGATTACTATTGAAAAGACTACCATTAAATATGCATGTATGGCTTCTGATTTATGTTCACTGTGAACTAGTGCTGCTGCAAAAGTATCTTTTCAAGGTGATTAACGTGCAGCTATTTCAACAAATGATGAATGTTTCAAGATTAAAAAAAAAAAAGGAAAGAACTTAAACAATATATTATACCAGTAAATGTTAACATTTTTACCTATACACATCATAAAATGTTGAAAATTAATGTTAATGTCACAAACATTATTCAATAAATGTTGAATAATCACATAACTAGCAAATTACAAGAGTTTATGTGTGTGTGTGTGTGTGTGTGTGTGTGTGTGTGTGTGTGTGTGTGTGTGTGTATAAAAACAGATAATTAACCTCATTTCACTTGTAAACATCACTTTCATTAAGGACACTGATTTCTACTAAAATTTGATATAGCTGTGCTTTATCATCTTAAACTTTTCATTTCCCCACCACATGATTATCATTTACATTATTACTAATCTCCTATCAACAGTTTCCTCCAAATCAGTATTACTTGTCAGTTCTCCAAAGTTGTCACATGTATAATTTCATTCTAAGTCACTTCTGACTGAATCAATCCACCTACACCTTAGTCTTCTTCTGGGTCTGTTTCATGCCATCGAAACTCCCATTTTACTAACCTTTCCTCTCCCATTCTGTTTAAGTGGCCACACACAATCTTAGATTAGCTCTGCTCACACATTCTTGAATGCTAACAATGAAACATTTTTGTTCCTGGCTGATTTAACTAGGCCAAGTACATTATGTGCCAGATTGAATCAAATGATCAAACTTATCGAGTTCATTTTTTAAGAAGAGTTACTGTAATGTGACAACATAATACTCTCAAGTTCCCCAATTAATGCACCATGTTACCTATCATATTAGAAAGTTCCTTCGTAATATGATTCTGCCAATATGTTTCCCATCTGTTTTCTCAGAACTCTTTTTTTTTTTTTCAGTGGTCTCTAATCTTTGATCAAGCACTTTATTTCTAATCCAATTCTCAGATCCATAACTTAAGCTGGTCTGAAGACTAATCTTGTATACTGCAAATTTTGTATTTGGGCTAATTTCTGTCTTATTCCATATAAATTTATTCAGTTGACTTTCTACCATACCTTTGCTGTTGTCTATTTCCAAATTTAATTTGCCATCTTCTCTAAAAATTGTACCTAAATAGTTGAATATTTTACTTCTATATTCTACAGGTTCTCCATTGAGAATAAGAATACACCTGAAGTTTTCTATGTTACTGCATATTTTCATAGTTTGTTCTTTTTTTTTTAATTGCCGATTTTCATGCCAAATTTGTTACAGCTATTATACAATTTCCATTGGATGTTCTAAACACTTCCAGTAGAAGTCTCCAAGATTCTCTAACTAAACTGCTGTAACAAATTTGCAGTGAAAATCAGGAATAAAAAGACCAACTATGAAAACAGGTAGGAAACAAGAAAACTTCAGCTGCATTCTGAATGGAGAGCCTAAAGAACAAGGAAAATATTTCAGCTATTTAGGCAGTTTTTAGTGAAGATGGCAAGTAAATCTGAAAATAAAGAGAAGCAAAGATGAAAAGCCAACCGGGAAAAAAAATTATATGGAATATGAGAAATAAGTCAAAGCACTAAACTAGCAGTGTACAAAAGTTTTACTTTACAGTTCAAACCAGTTTTAAGTTATGGATCTGAGATTTGGATTAGAAATAAATATGATATTATAGAAATTATATGATAGTTCTGAGAAAAATTAGGGACCTATAAAGATGGCAGAATCATTAAAAATAAGGATATAATGAAGGAACTTGACATTACAATAACAAGCCAAAAGGCTATTTTACCGGCGACATAAGTTAAGTTTAAGGGAGATGGTAATCCCGCATTATTCTATAGCCGGGTACGAAACGCGGATCGAAATCATAGAGTTTCATGCCAAAAAAAACTATCGGCGAGCCCAAGTGGAACTTGACATTGAGGGTATTCAAAAATGTGCAAGTTAGGCTAATATAATGTGGTATGAACAGAATGGGATTGGAAAGATTAGCAAAGCATGTGTTAAGATGGCAGGAAAAATACCCAAAAGAATACAATGATCTAGGTAGATTGATTCAGTCAAAAGTGCCTTAGATACAGCAATAATGGAGAGCTGACAAATTTGAAGGAAATTGTTGATTGACTATAAATGTAACTTTAATCACGTAGTACTGTCATGGTAGTCCATACTCCTTGAGGGCACATGTCAGAAAACTGACAATTAATGAACCTCCAAGGAGTCACTCATTGCAAGAGGTCTCAACTAGCAAATATACTTTATACCCAATTTATACTTCATAGTAGTGGGGAGGAGGGGGAATCACTACTCAATCCATTGCATTTTTACAATCTGGGAATGAATTCTTGTTCTCCAGTCATACCATCAATTCTAAGTACTAATTATATAATTAATAATTTAAGTTGTAATAATAATCTGGATATTAGTTTGTGCTCGCAAATATCTGGTTTCAACAAAATGCCTTCATCTTTTGGAAATCATATGTGGCAGCACCTTATGCAGTACGTGAATTTCTTTGTGTAGCATGAAAAAACAACCTCATTATTTCAGGCCTGAAGTAGCCCAAAAAAAGTTTTGGTTTCTGGAATAGGAATTGTAATCATCCAACCCCTAATCTGTCCACAGCACTTATGCATGTACCAAAAGGTTTCCATCTTTACATGGATGGAATTCACAAAAAAAATAAATAAATAAAATAAAAAAATCACATACAAAGGAAAGATTAGTTTTGCCTCAAGAAATGTTTGGCAAAATTTCCTTACTAAATTGCAAACTTTGTTCTAATCAGTCATCACTAGATTATTTCCTATGGAGAATCCAAAGAATTTCTGTCTTTTGTAATTATCTCATTATTTTGTATAGATAGAATATAGGAACAGATTATTTGCCCTTCTTATAAGATTAACATCTTATGAATGCTATTATGGCTATTCATTCATTCAGGAAAGATTTTGAATAGACTTAAGCTCTTGGATGAAGTTTAAGCATAAGGGGTTGCATTTTGGAGTGTAGATGCAAGACTGTCAAGAAGACATATTTAATTAATGCTGCCAATATTTTGGCAAAGTCAAATTGCAATCATTAAGGAACAAAATATAAGATGTGTGTGCAGGCACTACACTAATGAAGATGAAGCATCTCAACTGAGAGTAGAATAAGTCCTAAACAGTGCCTCCTAGGACTAAATTGGGCATCCTTTGCTGAAGTATAGAGGATGAGAGCTTCCCAAATTTGGGGCGGTTTCATGCAACACTATGGCAGGGTGTCCAAAGCAACATGCTTTGGACACCCTGCCATAGAATACGCTGGAAGAAAGCCACTATTCTACTACAGCAATTACAAAAGACTTCCTTGAATTTGCTTCTGCCTTAAACTACCAAATTTGAGAAGCTCTCATTCTCCGAAGTTCAGCCAAACAGCCAAGGACATCAATTTAGCCCACTAGGGGGGCACAATTTAGAACTTTAAGCTTACTTTCAGTTGTTGACATGCTTCATTCTTTAGGTGTAATGCCTGGGTGCACATCTTATTATATTTTTGTTCCATGATTTAGGAGACATATTGCAAAGGTGGTGAAGGTAACACAGAGGATTGCTGCAATTATGAGAAGGACGCTGACCTGCAGAGATAAAAGGGTTATCATTCCGTTGTATAAGTCTCTGATCAGACCACACTTAGACTATTGTTCTCAGATTTGGTCCCCAGGATTTGAAGGGAATAAATTAACTGTGGAAAGAGTACAAAGATGGTTTCAGGACTGTACAATTTTGGTTATGAGGATCAGCTGAGAGAATGTGGACTGCAACATGGTGGATAGAAGAAGGATAGGTGATATGATTGAGACTTTTAAACTGTTGAGAGGTGGTTACAGGGTTGACACTGGGGAGTTCTTTCGCTTGGTTGAACAGCAGGAAGGAGTGATGACAAGCGGCCATCCCTGGAAGTTACAAAAAGGAAACTGTGAGCAAGAGGGTGAGGAGTGGTTTCTTTGCATGGAGGGTGGTTGAACCATGGAATGCATTGCCTGATGGAGTGGTGAGAGTGAGAACGGTCAATGAGTTTAAGGAGTGGTATGATAGACTTTGTGTTTCTTAGGGGGGACCTCCCCTCGATGAGTCATGACAGACTTTATGTTCTTAGGAAGGACCTCCCATGATGAGTCGTTTGACTCCATGGAGGCCTGAATAATAATAATAATTATAGCAATTTGACTTTGAAATATTGGAATTAAATTTATTTAGTTAATATTATTTTACAAAGTAGAATAATATTATTCTATATTATAATTTCCTTAAAAACAGTTAGAGATGCAAGATTGTGTACTTAGTAGTACTATGTTTCAGGAAGCAGATAAGATTTCAGATCTCAGGTTCATGGGTGACCATAGACTGAAGTTTAGAGGACACATTGCAAAGACTACCATTGCACTGCCCCAGAATAAGAAATATACTGACAAGTAGGGATAAGATGTTTGTGCTACTATATGAAGCAGTCAGACCACACTGACTACTGTGCTCAACTTTTGTCATCCAGATTTCATTTGATGTGGACACATTGGATCAGATCCAAAGACAACTGAACAAGGCAATATCGCAACTGGAATTGGTTATGGAGAGAAGTTAAGGGAGTGTAAATTGCAGAATTTGGAAAAGAGATGACAGACATTTAAGTCGGTGAGATTTTGATGACTAAATACAGATGAGTTTATAAAAAAATCAAGGAAGAATGAATAGATTTTTTTTTTTTTTTTATATAGTAGTGGGTAAGCAGAACACATTACTAGAATGGAAAGGAATATTAATGACTTTAAAGTTCAATATTGCTAGCAAGGACATGTTGCTAGCAATATTGAACCTTAAAGTCATTAATATTCCTTTCCATTCTAGTAATGTGTTCTGCTTACCCACTACTATATAAAAAAAAAAAAAAAATCTATTCATTCTTCCTTGATTTTTTTATAAACTCATCTGTATTTAGTCATCAAAATCTCACCGACTTAAATGTCTGTCATCTCTTTTCCAAATTCTGCAATTTACACTCCCTTAACTTCTCTCCATAACCAATTCCAGTTGCAATATTGCCTTGTTCAGTTGTCTGTTAAGTGGACCTTAACATGACCTTACATGTCTGTTAAGTGGACCTCCTACAACAAATCCAATGAATCTACAAAGGTTACTGTAATAATAATGTTATACATGACTTGAATTTTTGGTTAATTATGTGGGCCAGATGCCATTTTTGCCACTGAATCAATTCTCACTTTTGGGGTGGGGTGGATGGAAGGATATTTGCAGTTGGCACATTGTTTTGTATAAACAAGCCTAATTCTGCATAATTTGGAAGTTTATTTCTTTTTCTAAACAGAAGGTAGCCTTAAAGAAGGTGACTTCATGTGTGACCTAAAAATAGAATAATATCTGACATATATATATATATATATATATATATTACATTATATTTGCATATCTCAGTTAAATTACAGCCACACAATTTTTGTGTACAGTTCTACTTGCTCAATAGGTTGTTGAAAATCTATAGTATACTAGCACAACAAAAATATATACTACAAATTGTGATACTCTAAAGACCAAATGTGGTTTTCATGAAGGGCAGTATGGAAGTAATGACCATTTTTTCTCTCAGAAAATATAATTTAACAACATTGCTTTTATATGAATTTGTTTATCTTTTGCACCATTCTGTCAACAGTTTCCATAAAGCATCTATAAAATTTCTATAAACATAAACATCTGTCAACAGTTTCTATAAAGCATCTCACTCAGCTTTATCATTGCTGAGTGAGATGCTTTGTCAGCCCAATAAGTTACTCCAGCACCTATGCTCTTCAAATTTTATTTTTCAGCTTCTCATTGTCCAAAAAATGGCATCCTCTGAGTGCATGCAACTAAGACAATGAGACAAATTTACTGTCTGTAAGCCGAGTGTTTTTCTTGCCAGTTTGTTTTATAGGATGAAAAAACTCTGTCACCTCTGTACAAGACAAGATTTAAACTTCTTTCTTTCCAAACAAAAAGAAACCAATACTGAATTGAGTTATGGCTTCAGAGAGAGACACAGATGATAAAGAGTGCCAGATCTGGGTTATGGATGGGATGGGAAAGATCAGTCCAGCCAACTGTTGCAATTGCATCCCTTTTGCACAAACCTGTTCAAATGAGGATGGGCATTGCCATGGAAAAGGACATTCATATTTCAGACAGGCTGAATACCCTGCCATAGACCAGCGTTTCCCAAATGGTGGGTCACGACCCAGCACCAGGTCACGAAAGCTAAATGCTGGGTCGCCTAAAAAAAGCTCTTAAAAATCCAGGTGTTTCATTTTTGGGTTTTCTTTTTGAATACAACAGATGAATTTTTTTTTTTTTTTTTTCAAATTTCTGCAACATCTCTTCATACCTTTCCAGAGAGTTGTTGGAAGTTTTTCCACTTGGTTATACTATAAATTATATAATTTTTTGGTATCTATACTTAGATAAATGTAACTTTAATTTATAGTATAACCAAGTGAAAAACTTCCAACAAATATCTCTAATCCAGAGTATTTTAATCATAAGATGCGACACCTTTTGGCTACTTATATATGAAAATATGACTTCTGCATTACCTTAGTATCACCTGTGGGGATGATGAAATTAAAGAGTCAGCTGAGTCATTGTGTTGTTAATTAGTGGCGATAGTTTTGAATGATAAATGATATATACAGAGGTAAGTGTTCTTCATTTTCTAAGGTTTTTTAAGGTGAAATATTTGCTACCGTTGCTGGTAGATCGATTTGATCTACGGGATATATATATAATAGAGTAACATTTTATTGCTGGTAGACACCTAAGAGTGTCTACGGGATCTGCTAGTGGACCCTCAAAAGTTCACAGGATTGTCTTTGCCTGCTCGGGGCACCTGAGGGACCTCTACTCTTTCTCCATCTGTGTATCAACACATTTTTATTTCTTGAAATGACAAAACTTCTAAATGAGACCCAATTCGAAGAAGTCTACAGGGAATTCCTCAGACTGGGAAAGCTACTGAGTGATAACTGGCCGGGAAAGGTTAAACTGTATGACACGTTTCCCCCTGAATGTGTCTCAGACGCTGTCGCTGAAGATCATTTAGAGTCGATGCCTTCTACTCCTTCAGACTTTGCAGAAGTGCGTGCTCACAAAGTCGTCGCTGAAGATCATTTAGAGTCGATGCCTTCTACACCTTCAGACTTTGTAGAAGTGCGTGCTTGCAAAAAGCGAAGAACAACAGAAGAACCGCACAATGACAATACTGTAATGGAACAGGATTCTCAGGGTTCGGACGCCTATACCTCTCCCAAAGAAAAGGTGCCTCCGGTCATCCTTAGAGAAAAACAAAAGTGGGCAGCTTTACGATCCACAATGTCCAATCTGCATATTGGCTTCATTAAGGCCAAAAACATGGATGAAGGCATAAAGATTCAGCCAGCAACAGTGACAGACTACAGAAGGTTGACCAAGGAACTGGACAACAGAGGCATCCAGTATCATACCTTTGCGCTCAGTTCAGAAAAAAATTTAAAAGTAGTCCTTCGTGGTGTCTGTGAAGACATTGACACAGCAGAAATCGCTGCTGACCTAAATTCTCAGGATCTGCCACCAGTCAAAGTGAGCAGAATGTACAAAGCAGACAAAACTCCCATGCCATTAGTCCTTGTTGAGATTCACAAAATATATAAGGATATCTACAACTTAAAAACAGTCTGTGGTCTCATCGTCACACCGGAACCACTCCGTAAAAGATCATCTTCTGGGCAGTGCCACAGGTGCCAAAAGTTTGGCCATGCCCAGAATCTATGCCGAGCAGAATATAGATGTTTAAAATGTGGAGACAGCCACCCAACCAATACCTGCACTAAGCCAAGGACCACCTCGGCCAAATGTGCCAACTGCAGTGGCCCTCATCCGGCGAACTACAAAGGATGTACTCAACACCCAAAGAACAGACGGATGGAGGCAATCAATCAGCCCTCCTCCTACAGTACAAGAACACCAGCGGCCCAGACACCAAAACCGGAGACTCATCGACCACAGTCGGAGACCTCCAACCAAAAGCAAACAAGAAGTTATGCCGATGTGACCCGTACAACTAGGCCAATTCCAGACCAAAATCAACCAAGAGCACCTAAAAACCTAACAGCTATTATCACGGCCTCACTAGCAAACATGCTACAAAATTTTAGCCTATCAAACCCTACTGAAACCTCCACTAAAAGATTTCTTCGTGAAACACAGGTCATCCTCACAGCTCTCATAAATGAATAGTAACAAACTCATTCCAGCATCTCTTCAAATAGTTGCTTGGAACGCAAATGGCCTCAAAAACAAAATCCTGGAACTCCGTGCCTTCACATCTAGGTATCAGCCAGATGTTATTCTAATCAGCGAAACTCATCTAAGACCCTCAGACAACCCTACAATAAGTGGCTATCACCTATACAGAAATGACAGACTACTCTACAGAGGTGGTGGCACTGCCATCTTCATTAAAAACTACATTAAGCACCACTCTGTGAGCATTCCTTCAACCACTAACCTTGAGATCACAGGAGTGGAAGTAGTCACCAGCTCCACTGGCAAACTGAAAATCTACTCAGCTTACAACCCTCCCCAAAAATCTCTTCTTCACTCTGATCTAAATGCCATCTTAGGCATCAGAGGGCCCACCATTATTGCCGGGGATCTGAATTCCAAGCACCCTGCCTGGAATTGTTCAACCACAAACAAGAATGGTTGCATCCTTTTCAATTACTTAGGATCAAGCAACGCTGTTGTGGCAGGCCCCACCGAACCAACTCATCTCAGTACGTTCGGCACTGCTGATATCCTGGATATAGCTATCCTGCAGGATATTAAACTTCAGTACAGTATCATTTCTATGGATGAACTATCATCCGATCACAATCCAATACTGCTGCAGCTGGGAAATCAGGAATTCCTGTGTCCTCCTTCTCACTCCTACATTGTATGGGAAAGACTGTCAGCCGCACTCAAGGATCATATTGGACCTGTTCCTCACATACGCACAAAAGAAGAAGTAGAAACTGCAGTTACAAATCTCACACAACAAATTAATTCTGCTATAAAGGTAGCTTCCTCCTACAAAACTGCCCGCAAGCCAGATCGTTTGCCTGAAGACATCATGAACTTAATCAGAGATAAAAACAGAGCTCGAAAGAGATTCCGTAACACGTGTGCACCACAAGACAAAACAAATCTAAACAGACTAAATGGGGCAGTAAGAGATGCACTGAAAGCTCACAGAGACTATGTATGGGATGAAAAGTTATCCTCCATTTCACCTAGTGATCACTCCATCTGGGGACTACTGAAAAATACCAAAAACAAAGGCAGATCCCTTCCCCCAATATTAACTGATCAGGGCCTTGCTCACACAGATGTGGACAAAGCAGAGGTTATAGCGCACAGCTTAGAAGAGCAATGCAGGCCTTCGTATGGAAACCTTGACTTTGACCACATACATAAGATTCACAGCAAGGTCAGACACTCACTCAAACTTCCTATCACCAGCACTGACCATATTGCATCAACATCACCTGCTGAGATATATGACATTATTAAAAATTTAAAGAACAAAAAAGCTCCTGGACCAGACGGCATTACTAATCGTGTGATTAAACTTCTGCCCCGGAGGGCAGTAGTGTACCTGACCAGTATAATAAATGCAATTTTAAGATTTCACTATTTTCCTTCCACCTGGAAACTGGCTGACGTAATTCCCATACATAAGCCAGGCAAAGACTCACACCTACCCCAAAATTATCGTCCAATCAGTCTCATCTCAAATCTGGGTAAGGTTGCAGAGAAGGTCATCCTCTCACGACTTCAAACCTCAATAAATGACCTAAACATCCTTCCAAAAGAACAGTTTGGTTTTAGGCAACACCATAGTACTACCCAGCAAATCCACAGAATTGTTGAATACATCACAACCAGCTACAACTGGCGCCAGTGCACAGGTGCTGTTTTCCTAGATTTATCCAAAGCATTTGACAAAATCTGGCATTTTGGACTCCTGCACAAGCTTATCTCAGCCGGCATCTCACCTAAAATGGTTCATTTAATCCACTCATATCTTCAAAATAGATCAATGCAAGTAAAAATCAACGGTTCTACATCCTCCCAGCGCCACATCTTTGCTGGAGTGCCGCAGGGATCTCTGCTGGCTCCATTGCTGTTCTCTGTATACATGTCAGACATCCCACACAATCCGATGACTTCCATTTTGGCCCTATATGCAGACGATACGGCAATACTAACCAGATCTCTCAGACCCCTTTTCATTACCAGAAAGCTTCAAGAAAACATTCTAAAGCTGGAGGGTTGGTTCTCTAAATGGAGATTGGAAGTCAACCCCCAGAAAAGCTCAGCCGTTCTTTTCTCAAAAAGGCCAATGTCTCCTGTAGGAGATTTGTTACTATTCAATATTAAAATTCCCTGGCAGTCAGAAACAAATTACCTGGGTGTAATTCTCGACAAAAAGCTATCTTTCAATCAACACACCAAGTCTGCATGCACAAAGGCATCTAAAGTCATAGCACAGATCTATCCGCTAATTAATAGAAATAGCAAGCTCAGCAACAGAATCAAATTGCAGCTATACCAGTTGACGATTCGTCCTATAATCACCTATGCCTCTCCGGCCTGGAGCCACACCTCTAATGCTAACATCATCAAAATACAGCGAGTGCAGAACAAGTGCCTGAGAATGATTTTGAATGCTCCGTGGTATGTTAGAAACATTCAACTCCACAGAGACACAAATATTCCCTATATCTTCTCTTTTCTACGATCCTTAGCCACCAAGTTTTTCCTAAAGACGTCCACACATCCCAACGATTTGGTTCAACAAGCTACAGCATACGATCCAACGGACATATTCAAATACAGAAGACCAAAAGCTATATTGGCCTCCTTTAGTGATGCATAATCTCCATGCCCAATCAGGGCGAGCATTCTGCTCATAAATTTTACCTTCACTGCAACCACAACAGATAGCGGGGAATATGAAAAGCATCTTGCTTCACCCCTAAAGACATAAATGTCAATTGTCAATGTCAATTGTCAAAATCACCTGTGGGTAGTGATTCTTCCCATAATACATAATTATGCATAGCATTATACGTGTGCACAAAGATATGTGCTTTACATCATAAAAATTATGGAAACAACTACCGTGTTAGAGTAAAACTTTAATATAAACCAAAAGAAACACTCGACATTTCGACTTTTTACATTAAGGTCATCATCTGAAATATACGCATATAAACAAAGAAACAAGCTGCACTACAATCTACATGGCACGCAAGTTACTGACCAATAACAGTTGGTCAGTTTAACTTTAGCATGCTAAAGTAGATTGTAGTGCAGCTTGTTTCTTTGTATATATGCGTATACTCCAGATGACGACCTTAATGTGAAAGTCAAAATGTCAAGTGTTTCTTTTGGTTTATATTACAGTTTTACTCTAACACAGTAGTTGTTTCCATAATTTATTCTGATCATTGTGTAAGCATGAAAGAAAAGACATGTGCTTTACATTATGGGATACTAAGGCAAGTGATGAAGTCATTAGCTTCTATATACGAGTTGCCCTCAGTCCTGAAAATACTTCAGTGCAAACTTTGTTTGCTTACACTTGGATAAAGGATCAAGTATATAATTTCTTGGTATCTTTAATTTATACATTTTGGAAATTGGAACCATGAATTAATCATGGTGCCATTCTCCACAAGTCCACATACAAGACCCCATCTTCATTGCAGAACATAGCTACCATGACTTTGCTCATATAGAAGGCCGTCATATGAATTTCTTCTTGCACAGTGAACTAAGATGATGCTATTCCATAGACCAGGGTTTCTCAAACTTTTTCTATGATGGAACACTTCACAAATCCTGACATTTTCATGGAACACCTTGGTTATTTTGTAATGTATTAATTAATAATTTAGCTGATTTTTATTATTAATTAATAACTGATAATTAAGCATCATTAAATTAATTTGTGCTGATTTTCATTGACATATCCCATTCTAATCACCAAAAATTTATAATATTATAAGTATTTACGAATGAATGCAAACTTTTCTCCTGTGTGGTGGTAGTTCCCCCCCCCCCTTTTTTTTGTACATCCTGGAGATCACTTTGTAGGCTGGTAGTGGATGACTAATTATCTGTTCTGTCACAAACACCTTCAATAACAGATTTCTTAATACCAAAATTAAACAAAGTTCTTTGTCTCTTATTCACATGAGAATTTAAATCTGTATTCCTAATTATTTTTAAAAAAATCACGGCATTCCGGTTTCAGAACAAGCACTTGCACACTGCAATACGAACTTGCGAAGAAAGTATTCCGTATTAATAGATTTGAGAACCGGATACAGACTACCTTGATCTTCAATTTTAGTGGAAAAATTTTCTTTATACTTCCTTGCTGATTGGTCACTAACATTTGCAACACAGATGTCACTTCTTTCAGTTTTAAGAAAGAAGGATACGTGCTCATTATTGTAATCAGCTTGCAGGCAATTTTTATGATCGGTCATCAACGGCAGTATTTTCTTTCCCGATTGTTGAAAGATTTTGATGTGTGAAAATTAATGATAATTCATGAATATTTCCATGTTTATAAATATGCGGCTTGGTCACTGACATTTGCTACACAGATGTCATTTCCTTCAGTTTTGAGAACAGAGGATATGCCACCCATTGTTATAATCCGCTTGCAGGCAATTTTTATGACGGGTCATAAACAGCAATATTCCCTTTCCCAAATGTTGAAAGGTTTCGATGTGTGAAAATTAATGATACACAGATGTTATTAGGCGTTATGGGTCTGAGCTTTTCGACATATTCACGAATATTATTCTCCTTAGAATATTTCCACTATAAAATATTTATTCATGAAAAATGCTTGGAAAACTAAAATGACAAATTCCAGAAATTCTCGCAGAACACAGTTTGAGAAACCCTGCTTCTCAAACTGAGATTCTCAAGAATCTCAGTTTTGAGAACAGAGGATATGCCACCCATTGTTATAATCCGCTTGCAGGCAATTTTTATGACGGGTCATAAACAGCAATATTCCCTTTCCCAAATGTTGAAAGGTTTCGATGTGTGAAAATTAATGATACACAGATGTTATTAGGCGTTATGGGTCTGAGCTTTTCGACATATTCACGAATATTATTCTCCTTAGAATATTTCCACTATAAAATATTTATTCATGAAAAATGCTTGGAAAACTAAAATGACAAATTCCAGAAATTCTCGCAGAACACAGTTTGAGAAACCCTGCCATAGACCAGCATTTCCGAAATGGTGAGTCACGACCCAGCACCAGGTGACGAAAGCTAAATGATGGGTCGCCTTAAAAAAACTCTTGAAAATCCAGGTGTTTCGTTTTTGGGTTTTCTTTTTTTTTCACGAAACTCTAAAATACAAGTAAATAAGGTTTAATCAGGACTAATGAATAAATAATTTAATTAATAGATGAAAAATGCGCTCTGTGCACATCGACATTTCACAGTCTCTTTGTTCATGGTAAAGTAGCTCAACTAATGGCAAGGCTGCATGGTGGCAACCGTGCCACCAGCCGAATCGCTTGGTGGTCTGGCGTTTGTTTTACTCGCCTGCCACGTACTCACTCCGTTTGTTCAGTTTGAGTTAAGCATCGAGAGAGAGAGCATATTTCTTTGTATTTACTGATTATGTGTACCTTGCCCAGTGGGTTCAGCTGAACAACCATAATTATTATAATTGTTTCTAAATAATTTATTTCATTCTTTCTTCATCTCGCTTGCCATTACCCATTTAACGATGGATAAATGGGTAATAAAACAACAAGCAAACAAACAATGTGCCGGTTACAAATTCTTCAATTAGCAATGAACAATCGAGTGATGTGCAGCCAGGCACGAATTCTGAGAACAGCTGTTTTATTTTATCTATTGGCCATAAAAATTTTAGTGGGTCACAAAGATGAAGTATTAAAATAACTGGGCCACAAAAAAAAAGTTTGGGAAACCTTGCCATAGACCATCCCAGCCTGGCTGGCCAAGTGGTTATCGTATCTGCTCACCTGGTGAATGAGTATATCCTAGTTGGATGAAAAGCCTCTTTGTAGACCTTAAACTACCCTAAAAATGTCAAAAGCAAGGATTCTTCACAACTAATGGTATACATTACATACACACAGAGATGGGAGTTTTCCTTCTGACAGCTAAAGTTTTTCATCCTTCAAAATAGATAAATCAAGCAGAGAATACATGCTTTGATAGACATAGTAGACAAGATTACCCACCTTATTCAGGATATTAATTAGGTTGATGTGGGTCAAGTTACTAAATAGTGGCAAGCCTATAAGTCAAAAAGCAGAAACCTTAATGCTTTGAACCTACTACATTAAAGAAAAAGTATCTGTGGAGAGAGATGATTCAGTCAACCAGCAGTAAAAGCAAACATCATTCAGATATTAAAACATAGCACAGTAAACTATGAATAATCTTTCTACAAAAGAGACTAAGTCGTCTTGAATTTCGTTGTCAAAAACAGAAGCAACTCAAACCCCCAAAAAAGAATCAGTGAGTACTGGAGGAAGAGGGTAAAAAAATGCTTTGTCCAAATTGAATTCATTTTTTAAAGATAGGTTAGTCAGTCTTACTTAGCAAGGTTTTTTTCACCACATTCATTTTTCATCTCACACATAAGGCAAATCAGATTGAGAACATACAGTTAACACAAAACTATTATTTAGTGGATGGATTGCTAGTGCAGTTGGTGAATGGTGGAATGCAGTGGTCTTCCATGATGAGTCTCTGATCTTCATGTAGGTATCATAATTCAAATGCATATCAGTTGAAAAGATCCTAAGATTAAAGTATACTCTACACCACTTTACAGATTATCCATGTTCCTAAAAAATGCAGTACCTGTTGGGAGTGGGGGTCACATGCACTATATATTATGTTCTATAACAGAAAAGGGACAAACACAGGGATCATACAATATGAACATAAGTTCATACTGTATTTCATATATATAAATTTCAGTTGTTTATTATAGTGATATAATGGTCATTATCTATCACACCTCAGCAATGCATAGTATTATAATTGCTGTTTATATGGTTATTAAATTTGTTTTTTTTTATTAATTTAAAAAAGGCTACATATTTCTCAAGCGAACCAGAAAATAAATTAACCTACCATAACCATGATTTTATGAAAAAAATTCAAATTTACAAGCAATACATTTTTCACAGCTGATTGTTAATAACTGGGCATCTCCAGAGTTCTAATACTTATTACAGGAAGTGCATTCTGACCATTATTTATAGAGTGCCATTGTACATCAAAATCATTAAATGATAATGCAATTTCACCTGGAAACCCAAAAAGTGGTTGTGATTAGGATTCAAAATCACACATTTTATTCAATGCCACCCTTGAATTGTGTGAAACTGATGCAAAGGTCACCACAAAATATCAAACTTTCAACTGATATCATTATGTGAATTCTACTTGGATGCTGAAAACAGATACTTAAAATCACATTATGCGTCTATGAAACAAGACATTATCAATACATTTAAAAAAAAAAAAAAAAAAAAAAAAAACATTTTCAAAAAGAGGAAAAAAAAGCAAGTGTCATAAGTGAAGAAAGGAGATCCAGTTTTGGCTCTTGAAGAGGAAACCAAGTTTCTATCAGAATCGCTGTCAATTTTCTAATTAATCAATTTAGACTAACTCCACTCTATTTAAAGACTGCAGTCAGGTCCAATTGTTTCCTAATATAATGTAAATGGAAGGAAACTGAGAATGTGTGTGGGAGGGGGGGGGTTAAAATAAAAAGCAGGCACAGAGAATTAAGGGGGAAAAAAACGTTAGTAAATTGCCTGTTTATATTTGGGAGAAAATACTTTCATTTTAATGCAAAGATAATTCACCCAAATAAATTTCAATCTCATAAAAGCAGCATCTAGAAAAGTTAAAACTAGAAGTTCAAGCAAAGTACATTAAGTGACATTAGATTAAAAAAAAACAAAGTGGTATTGAATTATAGTTCTGAAAAATGAAAATTTAGCATCAGAGTCCATTTCTGAGAGAAGTCTCAGTCTGCTTCTCACATAGATGCTGCACATAATGCATTACTCAATAAGAAGCCAAGACACAAAAACTAACCTCTTGCAACTTAATTTGTAAAAAGCTTTTCATTCCCCAGACAGTTTTTCATGTTGATAATGAAAGTTCTATTCTCTAAAGAAAATGCATTTCAGCTTCACAGCTGGCAAACATGTATAGTGAATAACCCAAAGATGATCTCCAAAACTCATACTGTAGGATTATATAAATTAGCTATAATTTATCCAGATTGTTTCGGGCATTATTTTTAAAACAAAGCAATAGTAATCGTTCATATGCTCGGGGAAAGAAAAAAGTTTCTTTTGTTCCTCACAAATATAAAAGGTGAAAATAAAAAATTAAGATTTAATAAGTTACTTCTTTTTCCCAACTGCTAAACTGTACATCTGTACTAGCACTCTACTTTTCATAACATTAAATGGGGAGGGAGGTCTGCATTTAAAAAATTACTTTCAGAGAATTTTAATGCTTGTTTTATTTTATTATTTCTAAATCTTTCTGCTACAAAGTAAGATGTTCTTCAGGCAAAAACATAGATAAAAGCCAATCCTATGTTTTTGTGATTGTAAACTTGAAAGTAATCTCATTGTGCAGTTTTATTTTGAAGAGCAAATTACTGATGCTCACCCAAAAAACTTTAAGGAAATTGCATTTCTTTGCACATATGTAGAGAAGCAGTACATTTCTTATTCTGACAAAACCATAAACTTAACAGCAATAAAACTATCAGCTTGAGCTGCATATATAATTTTATTCCTGGTGATGATATATATTTCTGCATGTTTAACATATTATATCTTTGCAAGCCTGGTTGGCCAAGTGGTTAGCGTATCCACTCTCCAGCCAAAAGGCTGTATGTTCGAATCCTGCCGTGGGCATGGATGTTTGCGATTATCTGTGGAAATACTAGTGGTGGTCAGCAGCAGATGGCGTTGGTGTAGTTGAAGTTGGTGGAGACTGAGAGTTGTCAAGTGGGTGCCCTCCCTCGATGAGTCTTTGGACTCCCTGGAGATGTAATAATAATAATAATAATAATAATAATATATGAGAGAAAAGTCAGTCTGCTCCTTAAAAGTTATAAGATTGACAGAGGATATTTTTCAGTACGTGACTAGTGTGGAATAGGAATCATCCCTGGAAATTAAGAAAGCATATAGTTAGCAAGGTCATAAGACTTGACTATTTGCTTGTCGAGTGGTACTGTCCGACCACAGATCTGAGACCCTAGTCTGGCAACCTGCCAAGAAGAGTTAATTCTTGTTGAAGGGGAAAAAAGAAATAAGCTGATGTACAAATTGGTCACCAACATGCAAAATCACGTGCGTTATACATAAAATTTTCCAACTGTTATACAAGCAAAATAGTTACCACTTTAAAAACTACAATGTTCATAAAAGAAAAGTTAATTTTCCGATGTATAATAATAAACAACTCATCCACAAGATGGATTGATTATCCTATTATCAGAATGGATTCTCCTTCTTCTGATATGCGCAGAAGTGTCAAAGGGTCTCGCATCTGTGGGCATACAGTAAATGAGTGAAATGGGGTTCCAAAGTCAGTTGTGAGTGCTATATGTTGGTGAATAAGTTCAAAGCAAAGTTTTTATAAAAAATGGTTAGTATTTGGTTTTTAGGATGTTAGTGGACCTCACATGATGCACCTATGAACACCATGGAGGTGTCTGTAATAATGATAACACATATAAAGTAAAACTTATGAAATACAAAATGATATTTGAGGTTGCAATGATGAATTTAGCATCACATCAGTGCTGTTATAAGTTAAACAGCTACCAAACATCCCTGAATGTGATACAAAGTCTTTTCTGATAAATGCATGGTTAGATAACAAAATTTGTGTGTAATAAAATATCAAAAAATTTTATTACACACAAATATTGCATTTAGGGATCTTACAAACCAAAACAGGTAACATAAAGGGGTGTTACAATTAAAAAAAAAAAAAAAAAATATATATATATATATATTTTTTTTTTTTATTAAAAAAATATATTCTGCAGATCAGTTGGTTTTGACTATGCTTTAGGGTTGAGTACAAATCTCATCAAGAATGTGACTATCATGGGCTTTTCAATTGAAGACGTGCTAGCTGTGCACTTATAAATTTATAATTCATATAATGATTTTATGAAATATAAAATGTTTCACATGCAAAATTTGCATGTGAAACATTTTAATTGATGTGCTTATTCCATGTTCTAGAGTTTAAATTTGTTTTCAATTTGATCTAAGGAATCTGATGTTTAATCACATGGAATCATAAAATAAGATGACCTATAAAGAAATGGTATTTCTCTATAGGTCTGATAAGCATACCAATTTTGACTGAAGACAGAAGAATGGATCAAGTTATCACATTAGCTTCATACCAGTTAAATCACTTCAGTGTAGTTAGCTGCTATATAAAGTTAACGGTTATAATTATCTCATAATAATTTAGGAATATGAATGCCATCACAATATAAATGAGGTTCAATTACTGGTACAACACATGCCACTTGAAAAAAAGCTGCTGCTGTGTAGCAGTGATAATGAAAGAAGATACTAATGGTTTGTAATAACAGCAATAGGATATTTTTAAAAGAGGATTTGCATCTGTTCGAAGATTTTCTTGTAGAAAACATCTAGGAGTTTCATAATAAAAAATGTATTGAATTCATAAGACCAGAGTTTCTGTATTCAATTAGTAATTTATAAAAACTTCTAGTTATCTCTGAACTATTATTATGTTTGCATAGGGAACAAATTCTTGGTAGTAATTTCCAAAAAAATGTTTTGCATACTGCAAGTGGTCTACAAATCATTGCTGCAGTGAATTTTTTTTAAGATAATCCCACCCATTAATAAAACTGCTGTAAACCTTAAAAAGCATACGAGTACAAGTATGGGCTAAGGATTAGATACTCCATCCTACTCAGAGCAAGCATGATACTTTTTTCAAGCTATTTCAGGTCTCCAATAACCAAGATAATCACAATTTGGCCTCAATAGCAAGATTAGTTTAACTTTTCCATGCTATGTCATCAAACTGAATGACATAAGCAAAAAGATTCCCCATTGAGTGACACTGGGTGAATCTGTATTAGTGATCATTATCATTCGAGAGGTAGCACAGAAGCTGACCTTCACCATTACTTCAGAAACAATTCAAGTGAAAGCAAATGTTTGTCTGGTAAAGATTGGTCACATTCGTAAGAATGTGACCAATCTCACGAATATGGACTCATTTCCAAGATTCAGAATGAATAAAAGAGTTATAAATATAAAAAAACATCCCACAAAACAGGAGTCAACACTAAAGCTCCAACTTAGGAAAATTCCACGAAGAGTATGTCTTTTGATATCCAGCTCAGACAAAGTTCTGACCCTTTTCTGAAAAAAAATCATTGGAGGTATTGAATATTGTAAGAGTGGGATAGTATTACCAAAGTGGGATACTTATGACGAAAAACTTTGCCAAGGGACCAGAATGCATGACTGCCATCTGGAAAGATGCATGCTTCGTGTTTTTGGCCTTTCCAGAATCAGTTTGATATGTTGATAAATTACTTGCAATTATAACATTTACTTTTGGGCATCAGTATATGTACAAAAAAAAAAAAAGAAGAAGATTTCAATGAAAGACAGCAAGATGCTCGATTCTTCTCTTGAAATAGATTTGGCATCATTCTATGATAACTAAATGAATTATCCTAAATAAGTGATGAGAATTTATAGTGGAAAGAAATGTTTTCATAGCAAAAGAATTGTTTCAGTGCAAACATTTTATCAGAAATATAACCATCCAAACAAGAAATTTAAGTATGAAGATCATCCTATTTGATAAGCATACAACAGATGGGTTGAAAAATTGTATAAATGTTGTTCCACAGGAGAAGTCAAACTACTCTGATATGAAATGCCTAAAGGACAAATGGCCCATAGAATACAGATAACTGCTGAAGAAGAGATCAAGTATTTGGATAATGGAATTATCTAGTATTTTCCATAATGGGATACTGAGGCAATTTGATATGAAATCAACAGTCTATATCTATAAGCATTTTAGGCATCAAGATCTTTGTGTATAAACTATAGCATATTCATACCATGAGTAGGCTAACAATTTCTTTCCTATTTTTTCTTAATTTTTATTTTCTTTTGTACAGTTTAGAAACCAAATATCTAACTTTTTCAGGACTGCAATAAGTGGAACAGTGGCCTCACACCAGGCAATGAAACTCATCTCCCGCATAGAGGCATTCACAAATGCCTATGGCAGGATTAACTCTTAATCCATTGGTTGACAAGTGGATATGCTAACCACTCAGCCAACAGTGGCTGAATTCTTGCTCATACTTGGGAAAAGGTAAAAGAATTTCTTGTTGAGAATAATTTACTTTCTGACCAGTCACAATATCAAAAAATTGATATTGTGGTAACATTTCACTAAGGTAATGACACTATTTATAACTGAACATGTGCACATGGATGAGATTTTTTATTTAAACATTTAACGCTCTGTTTCGAATGAGATAAAGAATCAACCAATTTAATCTTTTATTCCTCTGCTGAATCAAAAATCTCACTGCATTGTGACCAATACCTTCAGTCAGCCAGAACAGCTATCATACTGCACCTTAAATTTATTTATTCTCTCCATGCACCACACCCTCTCACAACACATTCCACTCACCATTACCCTCCAAGGCAAAAAAAAAAAAATAAGAAGAATAATAATAATACTGGTTCACCGCACCTTTATGCACTATCCAGCAATGACCTTGTGTTCTTTCATTCCAGTCTGCGAATAATCTCAGTATCAGTTTAGTAAATTCCTCTCAGAAAATTACATCTCAATCACATTCAGCTCCTCTATCCACAAAATTCTCTGTTTCACATTCCTCAATCTGTTCAGATAACAAATAATTCATTATATATATATATATATATATATATATATATATATATATATATATCTTTTGAACGTTTGATCACGATTTGTCAAATTGAAAACAACGGTTTTCATTGTGGGGATACATATGAGTCACTGATTCTAATTTTGCTCAATTAAAAATTACAGCACAGTTACGAATTTCGCTTGATTAAGTTTTTACTGTTACGATTCGACAATTTCAGTTGTTCCTACTAAAAGGACTACTGTTTAAGTAAATTATGACACTGTCAATCAATAACCTTCCATGGAAACGAGACTCAACGTGGTCTTATTCTACCAGAAAGAATACAATGTTAGAATTCTTCATAATGAAAAGAAATAACCTCTGATCATTACTCAAAGCATATCACCATATTTCCCCTACTGTCTTAATACAATTTTATTCTTGTACTGTTAAGTACTATTTGGTTTATATAGGACTGTTATATGATTTTCGTCGTCCGGTGTGACACACCACTGTCTTTTCGATTATCTGAAAATTAAGTACCATGTTTAATCTGAAGTGTCTGTTGCTAGAATATCCAAACCATATCAGCCCGTTCATGGTACTAAATGTACGACAGATTTACAATCTTTCATGGCGACATTCACACAAAAATAAACAAACCTGCCTCGGTAACAAAACTGGTGGCGGTGAGCAAACCAATCACCGGCTAATGCCAAGAATCAAATTCTGAAGATGCTGCTAAAACGTTTCCGTTAAAAACATAGGTTATTATATTCTAATAGATGAAATTGTACAAAAGGCATGAAATGCTACTAATGCAAAAAGGTCGGGATGAGAAGCCTTTCAAAGTTGAAACTTGTTTTTTTGACTTCAATAAATTACAACGCTCCCTAACAAAGGCTTTTTCCATGTAATGTAAATTCTGATTGTAAATGTAAGTTCTGATTTATCATAGAATGGATAAAAACAGAGCATAAAATAAGTTCAGCAACTAACATTAAATGTTAATTTTTATTCAAAATTGAGTCAATTAACAATTTGACAAAGAATAGTATAAAATTAGCGCAAATGCTTCTATTTTAAGGTGACCATTAGTCCCGATAATCGGGGATAATTCAAGAAGAGACTCGTGTCCCAGGCCTGTTTTTGTCTTTGATTGTTTTATTTTACTTCCGGATTATATTCAGCATTACATACCTTTATAGCCATTAAACTGCTTTAATACATATACTGAGAAAATGGCAGCAAATATTTTACCTTCTGTTAATTAATGCACTTAGTTACTTGGCGTAAATATCCGTTTTTGGTAAATCACATAAAATATTTATATAAGAGAAATATCTTTAAAAATTGTGTCCCCATCCCGAAATAGCTAAGGGTAAGAAAACGGTTCTCTATAAATTATTTTATATAGAATAACAGGGATTATTTTATTTCAGCAGTAGATTAAAAAAAAAAAAAAAAAAACATCTATCTCAACCAATATACGACAGAATGGTATCAGTACTTCTCTGAAAAATAATCAGCTATTTAAAGACTTCAGGGCAAAAATATTTGATGTTTCACATAACTGTGGCATGTTTATTTTTGTCAGTAAAATCTAAACTAAAAAAATCTGCTTACATCATAACTTTAAAAAATTGTAATTCCTCAAAAACCAACATGGAACATTTGGGAAAAACAGAATTATTTTTCTGAATTTTTTCGAAAACACAATTGAAAAAAAAAAAAAAAGTTTAAAAGAAACACATAATACAACCACCAATAAAAAAAAATGAAACTCCTATTATTATCATAATCTCAACTCACTTCATCCTAAAAGCCCATTCAAGCAGGTAAGAGTATAAAAAAAAGTTTTTGCTCACCAGGTATTGCTTCCGACGGAACATCATCATCGAATCCTTTAGCAGAATACGCGTATTTAACGCTAGAACAAGGCAAGTCACTTAAATTATTCGTACATTCTACTATTTTTATAACAAGCATTAGCACAAACAGACGAGGTCTTAGACCTTCTAAAAACATTTCGTAAAAGTACTTAGCCATAATTCTTCAATGACAGCAAACAACCTCAGCTTTTCACACAAAGCACAATGAATCACACACGCATGGCCACTCTAAGTAGCTACCCTAAGCCTAATTTCACTTGAATAAATCGTAAAAGCCGATTTCTATGTTGGCATTATTTCTTCTATGAATATTATGCACTTCCTAAGAAGCAACAGATAGATCGTCGTGCTATCTTTTTACGATATACAGTGACTTGTTCTCACAACACATATTCTCAAAGAGCTCGAGCAAGTCAGGCTCAACACTCGCACGCACACACTACTCTACCACATATCCTACGCTACGGCACAACTGAATCAACGTAGAAAACATTCAGCTGGCAACACAGCTTAAAACGCGGCCAAGACGTAAGACGTCGTTATTTGCTGCCATTGGCGCATGTGGCGCCAATCACGAAACGCAAAGGGAAATAATGGTTATAAAATTTGACAAATTTTACTGAGCCAACAAAAGATGCTTAAATATGTTATTGTAAATTTCCTATTAATAATATTATTATGAAATTAAATACAGCCATAGATTATATACGAATATTAATGTTTTAAGAGATTAAGTTCATGTTTATGGTTCCGGAAAAATAATAAACGGACTATTATTCCGTTTATTATTTTGGAAGGTAAACAAGTAACAGATATTTTTTTTATTGTACACAAATTTTTGAAATTATGAAATATAATCTTAGAAATAGATTCATACGATTAGCTACAACTAGCGCGACATCTATTACGTCTTAATAATGGATGTGATTCCTAATAAAACCAGTTGATTTATAAGATATCATTTTCTTCGAATAATAAAACGATTTTAGAGTAAGGTGTAACTAAAAAAATTAATAACAAAAAAAATTATCTGCATGGCAGCCAACTTGACAATTCTCTTTAAAAGTTTGTATAGATGTCAGCAGAGGAGATTAAAAAATAACATTCAAAAACGAATTGAAATTTTTTATATATTATTTACTTTTACTATTTTTAAGTTAAATTTTATTTATTTTATATCAGCTAAATTATTATTATTATTATTATTATTTAATTTGATTCACTAAATTCTGCTGCCATCTAATTATAATTTATTTAATATCCTTAACATTTTAAATAAATTATATTTATTAAAATGTCTATTCTGTTTACAACATTATAGAATTTTTAGTACGTATTTAAAAATCATACAGGATTTATGTTTAAGTTATTATCAAAAACTTCCCATTTTTAAGAATTATTTTATATATTACTTCTGTTAGAGAACATGTATGGCGCCATCTAGCGTGCAATAGATGACATAATTCATGGTGAGAATCACTGATTTTGTGTGCGAAATTAACAAGTTTCCAAATACTGTATATGCGTGTCACGTGATCAAACCAAGACAAACAAATATTGCATAAATTAGTAATTAAATATGAGATAATCAGGATAATAAGTTGGATTCACATTTAAATTTATTTTGACGAAACCAATTTGAAAAAAACAACAACAACTAAATTTTAAGTAGTTTAAAGTGCGTTTTCTTTTCTTTTTCGAAAGAAATTATTTTCATTTCATTTATTTTTCTTTTAATTGTCTACATAATTTATCATAGGGGTCAGTAAAAGTAGACGCTTAAACGCTTGTTAGGTTACATTTTCCACGCGTATTGTTTAAATGTGGAATCCTCTTTATTTCAAGAAACGTTCGCCTGAAACACACTTTCCGCTTTCTTTCTTTGTAAATCTTTCTGTACAAGGTAATTATTTCCTTTGTCTGGATCGTAACGGAGTATGAAGATTTAAAAAAAAAAAAAAAAGAAACACCATTTACGAGCTTCAAGAACGACTAGTAGAGTGAGAGAGAGAGAGAAAGATATATATACAGAGAGCGAAGATAGAAAAATTGCTTTGGAACACTAATTTTAGAGTCCATTATTCATGCCGCTAAAGGTATACGTGCTCCGGGAGGCGCGGTAAATCACAGAGCAACAGCAACAATGCGGGTATCCTAGCAACCGGAGTAACAATTGCCAAGTTGCTCAATTGTCATGGATAACAGTTGAATCGCTACCGTGTTTCGCAGTAGGAATGCGTATTGATAATGCAACACCGGAGACAGCACATATCACTAGATGCTCACGAACAACTAATCTGTATAGGGAGCACACAAAATAGAGCCTTTTTCTCCTGTATGATATTCCTTTAATATTATTCGTTGTTTCCGAAAAAAAAAGAACGATTTTAAAATTACTATTTTAAATATTCTTAGTTAAATGTAATTTTATTTAATTATATAAAATATAAATTTGAATTGCATGTATTCAACTAGAAATATAAAAACACAATAAATATACTTCTTTTTGATATTGTAAGAGAAATGTTTGTGGGTCAGTTCAAACTTCGATAGTAAGAATTACCTACATTACTATGATATAGACTTCGCCAATATCATCGACGATTTTGCTAACAGAAAAGGAAGAAAAATAACATTTTAGAACGTTGAAATTAAAGTTTTACTTCAAAAATGAACATAGTGTTTTAATTTATTTGCCTATATTTGACTTGTTGTAGTATTTTCGGTGTGTATTGAGAGGGCGACAAACTCAAGGATTGCCTCGGGCGGCAAAAGCTCTAGCTAAACTACTGGACTAGGGGATTGTTCTCACACATTAATCCTCTTAGCTCCAATGAATACACCTTGACAGCTAATTCTTATCTGGGAAATTGTTTCGAACCAGATATTGTCCTGCATGGTAACAATGTTGCTCGATGGATGTGGACTCTTCCAGCAAGACACCCTCCCTAATCACAAGCTCGCATGTGCGAGTATGGGTTGAAGAGCATCAGTGGCGCACTCAGGGTTTAATCTAGTGGGGGAAACACTCAAGATTTAATCTTTGGGGGGCCCGAGTTGAGTACACGATTCGAGAATAGACAGTACGCATTGCATACGACCTATGACTGAGCATCTGCAGTGATCGCCAATATATGAGACCCATGAGCTCCTCTGGCCCGGCTTCAGCAAACGAAGTAGCGCTCGGTCCGCTAGAGCAATACCTCGTTCGCCATGCGTTCACAGAGACCTTGATTCCCGAAAGCAACAGGGTATTCCCACCTTATGTGCCTGCTAATTCATTAGTAGTATAGAAATAGAAGACACGACACAACGTAAATAAAAAAATAATAAATTTTAATTAGGTAAAGATTTTTGGAAAATTCTCTAGTGGTTTTTTTTTCTTTTTTTTGGGGGGGGGGGGAGGAAGGCACCAGGGTGCGCCAATGAAGAGCATATCCAAGCCTTCCTTGTACTTCATCTATCCACCTGATTTGAATCCAATTTGAATATTTGCGGGAATGTCGGTCGACGCAAATGCCTTAAATTGGCCCCTGATTTGAAGTTATTTTGTCTTATTGGTTCAGAATAGTTCACGACACCTTCCGTGGCTGGATTCAAGCGGTTCTGTCCACCAAAAAAGACCCAAGGCACTGCTAAGGTAGATAAGCGGTCATAACGTTTAGGCACGTGAGTATAGTCGGAGCCGTTCGTCGAATATAACATCGCATAGATCTTGAGGATGCAGCATTTTCAAACCGGAAATAGCTAACGAATTATTAGAAAATGATTTGGTGCTAGCAAAGGAGACAAGGTAATGCTAATAATTGATTTAGAAGTGCGCAGAAAATCTTAATAAAAAATAAAGATAGAAAGATATTGCGGTAGATTTTTCAAATACGAATTGTTATCCAATTACAGTGAAACAAGAAGGAAATGAGGCCTGGATGAATAACGTGAGGTAAGTGGATTTAGTTGAAGAACTTTCTGCTCCTGTTGAATTCCCTTGGCATCTAACCGATCATTAATTGCCAGAATAAATCCCCAGGTTTGTAATTTGCATTCCAGCACTGTAAAGACAATTTATGGGACCCAAAAGAACGTTTTGTTTTCTTTATTTTATTATGCAGACATTGGATGCTCATGATTAAGGTGACACCAACATTTCCAATTAGTTAGAGGCTGGGAAGGATTTGGTTTATTTTGCTGTAAGAAGACGGCTAATAATTAATGGGCGAACTCCAGTGGGAACCTTCCCATTGGATATCTCAGTAGATATCCAATGGGAAGTATTCTTCTATTTATTAGGACACCTTCTATGAGTATTGCCAAGAAGGTGTCCTAATAAATTACTAATTATATGAAGAGCCAGAGGATTCAATTCGGTTATATAGTTTCTATATTCGGCATGAAACTCTTTGAGTTTCTTAATCGGCTCCGAATTCAAGCCTTTGGCCCTTCATATAATTAGTAATTTATTAGGACACCTTCTTGACAATTCTCATAGAAGGGATGTGAGTTCTGTTCGCTACAAACTTGGTATTAACTAGGTCTACCTACTCACTGATGAGACCTCAATAAAGGTTGAAACCGGTCTGGGTAGTGAACTTCTCTCTACAGCTCCTAGGAGCTAATTTCACATTATGGGTAAATACCAAGAATAGTGATCGGAGCTTGCACCACCCTTATTATGAGTTGCCTCAGTTTGCACTACCAAATGGGTCAGGTGCTGCAGTATCCAGGTATTTGCTTACGCTTGGAATCGCCGAAATTTATGTAGTTTCTATATTTGGCATGAAACTCTTTGAGTTTCTTATTCGGCTAAGAAACAATATGGGATGTAATATCCCTTAACACTTAAATAAATAAGTTTATGTCGCCGAATATGAAGCCTTTGGCTCTTCTTATAATTAGTCAAGCCTATTAGTTTATGGTGCGCAAAATTCAAGATCTAAGATTATTGAAGGAATCAGCACAATTGGAAAAGAATTTGGATTTAGTGAAGTGGATAATGAAGATGTGAGAAACTCGCTCGATTCCCATTCAAAACATTTAAACGAGAATAATCTCCTTCAACTAGAAGAACAGCGTGCATATGAAGAAGAAGAAGATAAGGAGTGCTAACAAGAAGAGAATGGTACGACTAAGAAGCCAACTGCAAAAGAACTTGAGCTAGTTTTCAATCACATTGAGTATGCTAAGGAAATTTTGTTTGATGCTGATCCTGATATGAACGAAGCTCCGAAGTCTGCTCAATCAAATGTTTAGACATTGGATAAAAATTTAAGCAATTGATTTATTTTATTCACTGTGATTATTTTATCATCTAATATAGCTTATACTTTTAATTTTTTTTTCCAAATTTACGCTAACTGATGGATGAATTATGATTATTCCTATTGTTTATTTTATTCGCTTAGCACGCATTAATTGATGGATTAATTAATTAATCGCGTCTAAAGCGAGGTGTTCCCGTACAAGCAATACCAGAAAAAAAAAAAAAAAAAAACATGTATCGATAAGATATGTGTATCTTTATCTATCTGTGTTACATTCGTGGGATGCAAATAAAAAAAAAAACCATAAAATATTACAAGTGTTATATTCCATTATTACTTTTTAAAATATTTTTCTTGATAACAAAGTCATTCCCCCCCCCACCCCATCCGAATGCATTTTTTTCGGACGCATATACTCAAGCAATGAAGTCCAAGATAAGTGGCTAATAATGAATCGACGCAAGTGTTTCTAAAATACTGAAATGCACTCAAAAATTAGGGAAGGAAAAATAATAGTCCAATCCTAAAAAAGAGTTGAGGCTTGGAAAGTTATTTTTCCCTGCCCTAGGTGTGTGTGAGTGTGTAGAGAAATCTTAAAAAATACGAATTTTTTTTTGCATCGACGTTGTCGCCAATAGCTTGATATTTGCACGGACTTCATTTTTCTTGGAAATATGGCGATTACAGACACACACACATCGTGTCTGCAATTATTAACACACGTGTTTTCAAGCTGCATCGTCAATCATTGTCACTTAAACATTAGATGCTTGCATTAGTTAATGTGAATGTTGCAGCTTGCCTTGAATCACTTGCTGTTGATCAGTGAGTTAGTTACGACCCAGATGACAAGAATAACTTTTTATCACAAATGCTATTCTTACCTAACACACACTTATTCCATTCTTTTGGGATAATTATTCAATGATTTATAACTTTCAAATATGGAAATACAATAGTTTCTCGCGTAAAACTGCACGCGCATCTGCCACAAATGGAGGAAAAGGATCCCCTGGAGTGATGGGTGCTTGTAAATTAGAATAATTGCAGAGTCGAACGATGTTCAGACGAAGATGAAATAAAAAAGATCTCCTGGAGAGAGAAAACTAGACATTAAGTTGAAGGGAAGTTGACAGAAGTGTTCGTTTAACCTTGAGAAATAAAATATAAAAGCAGCGACTGCCATCAGTAAATTCAGTTGAAGTCTGAAGAAACTGTGTCAAGAATAGTCCAGAAAAGCCGCCCAATCAGCAAAGAGAAGAAAGAGAAAGGTAAATTACTAATTATATGAAGAGCCAAAGGCTTCAATTCGGCTACATATAGCTTATTTAAGTTAAGGGTTATTACATCCCATATTGTTTCTTAGCCGAAAAAGAAACTCAAAGAGTTTCATGCCGAATATAGAAACTATATAAAGTTCGGCGATTCCAAGCGTAAGCAAATACCGGGACAGTGCAGCACCTGACCCATTTGGTAGTCCAAACTGAGGCAACTCATATCAAAGGTGGAGCAAGCTCCGATCACTATTCTTGATGTGAACTTAGCTCCTAGGAGCTGTATTACTGTTCTACATTATGAGAGAAGGTCACTACCCAGACCGGTTTCAACCTTTATTGAGGTCTCATCAGTGAGTAGGTAGACCTGGTTAATACCAAGTTTGTAGCGAACAGAACTTACACCCCTATGTCGCCGAATTGAAGCCTTTGGCTCTTCATATAATTAGTAATTTATTAGAATACCTTCTTGGCAATTCTCATAGAAGAGAAGTAAGTTCTGTTCGCTACAAACTTGGTATTATTAACTAGGTCTACCTACTCACTGATGAGACCGCAATGTGGGTGGAAACCGGTGCGGGGCGGATCTGGCCTTGAGAGGCTCCACTTGGAGGTAGGGTTTTGCCTCTCTCTGAGTGGGGCTACCGCTGAGATTATGGCTCTACTTGGTGGTGAGGTGAGCCTATCACTGGGTAGAGAATGCAGAGAAGTTCTCGGTGACGGGGTGAGCCTGTCATCGAGTGGAACAACGCTGAGTTGGGCGATCTTTCGGGATCGTCTTATTTTTAGAGCCCGCTTCACCTATACATAAGGTTGAAACCAGTCTGGGTAGTGACCTTCTCTCATAATGTAGAACAGTAATACAGCTCTTAGGAGCTAAGTTCACATTATGGGTAAATATCAAGAATAGTGATCGGAGCTTGCTCCACCTGAGACACGAGTTGCCTCAGCTTACACTACCTCCAAGGGTCAGGTGCTGCAGTATCCAGGTATTTGCTTACGCTTGGAATCGCCGAACTTTATATAGTTTCTATATTCGGCATGAAACTCTTTGAGTTTCTTATTCGGCTAAGAAACAATATGGGATGTAATATCCCTTAACTTAAGTAAGGTAAATTATAATAGTAGTTAAATTTGTATTTTTTCTTTCCACTGAATAATTTTTTCAGTAATTAAAACAATAATGTTAGCCAAGTAGCCGTTCAGAACTACAGCCGAGTTTTTTTCTTTCTCAGTACTTTTTACATAAGAGATACTACTATGAATCTTGAAATGTGTGTGTGTGTGTGTGTGTGTGTGTACGCTAATTGCATACTTCGAGAAGGAACCAAGCAAAAATAAATAACTACGTTACAAATAATGCATTTGTAACACAAATGACGTCACTTATCACAACAATGCCGTTAGACAACTTTTTGTAAGCTTGTCTCCTATCCGTACGTGTTTGGATGGGATTAGCAAATATTTTTAAAAAGAAATCGTCTATGAAGAGTTTATTCTGTTATGTTTCGTACTGCTTTAATAATACGCTATTTATTTATGTTTTATAAAAGGATCGTTAACTGTTTTGCTTCTTGTGGAGAACGTAATATTTGTCCCCATAAACTAATATTTTGTCATAACAAATCGATGATTTTTTTTCTTTCTGCATTCTCATTTCCTTGAGTTCGTATTTCTCCCGTACTTAATCCCTATGTGTTGTTATCTGCAGCTGCTATCGCTGCATTTGTTATTGCATATGTATTATCCATATGGTGTTTATGCTGTTAATAACGGTATAATTTTTTCCTACGCAGTGGTTTATCATTTGGTATGCTGGTTTATCATTTCAGGGAGATATAAAAATTAAACTAAAAAAAAAAAAAAATCCTGAAACGTATATTTCCAGCGGGACTAGATGGAGCATTTTCAGTCATAACTATCGTTAAAGATGATCAGTGGCATCTCTATTGATCGCTAACAGCTGAGCTCATGGCTATCAGCGATTTCATAAGAATAAGGGGGAAGAGAGTATAGCAGACAGCTTTTGCTACCTCATGGTCTAGTCCCTTTTAATGTTTAAAATACGAAATAAATTATTTGTAAATATCTTCAAATATTATTATTATTACATGACACCTCCAGGAAATCCAAAGACTCATCGAGGGAGGGTACCTGCTCCACAACTCTCTGTCTCCACCACTCAATCCAACTACAACGAACCATCTACACCAACATCATCTACTTCCGACCACCACCACTAGTATTTTCACAGACAATCACAAACATCCATTACACATATATTATAATCATGCCCACGGAGGGATTCGAAATCGCATCCTTTTGGCTGGAGAGCGGATATGCTAAAAACTTGGCCAACCAGGCCAATATAATCTGTAATGATGGTCTTAATAGTGAAACCAACATACAGAACTATCGTATATATCATAAAAGCGTAGCGAATCGAAGAGTACAGTACAAGTAGCGCCACAGAGCTAGAGTGGTGATTTACAGAACCACAATTGAACAAAGAACAACTGCACAATAGTAGATAGCGTCAATTCTTTTCCCTTTTCTGTGGCTTTTTTTTTTTTTTTTTGAGAGAACACTACCATTTATTTGGTAGTGGCTTTTCATATATTTAGCAAAAATATTAAAGTAACAGAGATTTTAGAGGTTCAGGGAAATTTTAGGGGAAGTAACTACATTGGCCCCAGGTGGATTGTTAATCCCAAACAAATTGAATACGAGACATCCTTTCACCTTTGCCCATTTAAAGCGATGGCGCCCGAACTTATTAGCACCCGCCGGGGGGGTTAAATGTTGTGTATCATGTTGTCATCTTTTTGGCAGGAATGAAAACTTCCCGAGGCTATTCGATTTTAACCCTGATCTGGCTAGATCAGGTCCCAATCGCAGGCTAATGACTCCCCACGTGTAGAAAGAACTGTCACATAAAAAAAAAAAAAAAAAAAAAAACAGGCAAGCCTGGTTAACAATCACCTTTTTTTAGGAACTAAAAACTATATTTAAAAAGAATGCGATGTTTGATTTCAACAGAGCCATTACATATCAATAATATATGCCAGAAATTAAAATAATTAAAACAAGAAAAACTAACCGTTCAAGACGCAACTGAGCTGATTTAATATTGACTTCATTCTCACTCAGTCCTCTCGTCTTTGTATTTATGCAAATTTCTTCTTTCTCTTCCCTTACAGACCAAGTAGCGATTTTACATAAATAATTACATTCTTAAAGCCTGCTGATTGGTTGTAATTTCGAAGGAAGCTTATCGAGTTAAAAATAAAATCCAGACTTGATATCAAGTATTTTTCTTGAAATGTATTTTTTTTTATACCTTCTCTGCTTTATAAGCTGGTAATTTGGAATGCAGTACTTCTCAGTTAATCCGCACTTCTCGTGTAACCACCTGATCTAAATGAATGAGAAGTTGTTTCAATTTCTTAGTTTTTTTGAGTGGATAATTTGGTTTCATTTATCCAATTGTTTTTCTTACGTTGTTCAATTTGCTATTTGTTTGGCTTGCATTAGTATATTACATTAATTTTAAGTAATTCAAATATTAAATTGTATTTCCAAAATCGTCATTATTTGGACGGGGGGGGGGAACAACAACAATTGAAAATGGCTTAGTTATTTCTTCTGTCCACCAGGTGGCAGAAGTAGGCTGTATATGTTTCCATTGTTAGCAGTCCAATATAGTTCGTAATTGATTACGATATCAAGAACAAATTTTCGTATATCCTATAAAATATTTCTGTTTGATTAAAATATGACTCTCTCTCTCTCTCTCTCTCTCTCTCTCTCTCACACACACACACACACAGATTTTGATTTCGATAGGTTGGTTTCCTGTAGATGGAGATGTTTCATTTATAGATATACTTCTAATATATTTATTATTCTTGTTCTTTTTACATCACTCTTATTTGTACACATCATTGGTCTCTTTCCCTTTTCCATTTCTGCTAAGCAAAAGAAGAACTCGACATATCTCAAACTCTGTGTTTGTAAGCACTTCCTTTGTTTTCTCTGTATTTTATAGTCCGAGAAATGTTGAAAGCATTCTAATACCAATGGTAGATAAACGTGAAAGTTGACATTTATTTGAAATACCTGTACGCTGTGCTTTCTGTGAAATAAACCTCTGATATAGTGAACATATTTGCGATTCCTATCTGACCAGGGCACAGTCTATGACGGCAAATTTCTCTGTCTCTTTTTTATTTCTCATGTGTGCGTGCTTTGCTTTCACCTCGATTCTTAAGATGACAACGGCACCATCCACCAGTCCAAAAACACAATATATGTTGTTTACGACATATATTGTAGGCAGATTGCTCCAACATCCATCGGAATAAATTGCTATATCACTTCTCTATGTACAGAAAAAAGCCCAAGTGTATAAAGAATATATGTGTGTATGTATGATTTAAATTAGAAGTAAATAATAAAATATGGATGAATGCTGTGTTGCGCCACCTATAGGATTTTTTATGAACATTGATATCGATCACATTATTTCAAAATATATTCCTATAAAAGATTTATTTTTTAGTCTAAGAACAGGAAATACAATATTTATGTAAGTATAAATACTACATTGGTGTAAAAGCATGGTTTTCCACGCCATCTAGCGGAAGAATTTAGAAACGCGACTCTCTTTGCTCATATCCTTAAGAAAAAAAAAATCAATAAAAAAATAATTATATCTCATTTTTCTAGTGACAGCACAATTTGAGAATGAAAGTAGTGAATAGGTGAGCTTTTTTTTTTTTTTTTTTCGTGATGCCCAAATGATACTGGGAAAGCTCGCAGATGCTAAAATTATCAAGAACTATGCGCAGATATTTCATCTTATTTTTCTCTTAAAGATATTCTGTAGGCGTATGAGGAGCGTGATTTAGAACAGGGGAGGGAGGGGTTTTATCCCTCAACCATTTCGAAAGGTAGCGGGGAGACTTTCTATCCCGGGTAGCGGGCGGAAGTGGTCGTAAAACATTAAAGAATCAATTTCACGTATCTCTAAAGTGGTAATTAAGCTATGAAAAGATGTTTATCATAAATGGAGGAAAGGCGTACAGGATATAATGTTCATTGCTGTAATTAATAGACCGCTATCAACAGTAAATTATACTTGACATGAAAGGACTTACTCTATTTGCCTTTTGAAATAGTACAGCAAACAGAAACGAGCTAAACAGACCAAACGCATCTGTGAACTTCACAAAATGGAAGCTGTTATCCATTGCTGTTAAACTAAAGGAAATGAAAGAGATTATCACGAGCAGCTGGAAATAAAAATTATTTTAACCGCGAGACTGAAATTGCAGTTGTTATAGAAACGATTTTGAAACAGATAAAAAAACGTGGCGCTACGTTACTATGGAAACACCATAGCAACTGTTGAATACCAGGCAACAATATATATGTGAAAATTATTCATCTAATTCACGTGTTTTTTGTTTTGCTGGGTTTTCCGGTAACAGTTTTGATGTTCTGTTTAAAGTTGCCTATTTTTTTAGACCTAAAATCAGCAGTGGAAATGGAGACGGATGAAAGGCAATAAAGATAATTGAGTCGTATTATCGGACTTGAAACAGGTGCTATTTGCGGTATTTATCTATCTCTCTTATATTAGAGCATATTTTCTTGCTTTCCGATGTATCACGAGTGTATAAATAGTAGAACTATTTGTGGAATTACACTAATCTGATTCGAACCGTTACAGCAGTCTCAAAGGTAAGTAGACTGATGATTTTGATTTACATTATTTAACTACTAAGATTGTTTATATCATCCATATAAATGTCTTTTTAGTTTCTCAAGAAATTGTGTGTTTGTTCACACACAGACTTGACTATTTTATTTCTGTCTTTATTTAGGTATCAAAATGTTGCAAGTGATTGTGATAGCAATGCTCGTTTTACATTCACTGTCACAACAATTCGATCCCGATTTGGACAAACAATGGGAAGAATTCAAGGTAAAAACAAGTTATATCAGTTGTTAAAACTTTAAAGCGTTAAAATGAACTATAAATATTAGAGTTCGTAATGTCGTATCACATTCACATCCCATGTTCGTGAACTTATTGTGCTTGAAGAGATATTAATTTCGATGTAAGGGGTAATTTGCTATAACGATAGCCGTAAAATATTACAAGGCGAGATTGGCATGTTTGAAAATGATACGGAAACGGGGAGAAAAATGCAAATTAAAAATATTTAAAATGTTTAAAAATCAAAACACACACGTTTAATTTTTTTTAATGAAATAATCGAAATTAAAAGTGGACCATGGACATGAAAAAAAGGGAAAGAAACGCTGAAAAATAAAGGTGTAAGATCTTACGCACTCATGATTAAAATTAGACAACAGAAGCTTACTCTTCACGTCATCTGATTCTTCCACTTTACTCTGTGATCCCTTTACATTTCCTGAAATTACTGTCAATGATCGTAAGAGGAAACGGGGAGGTTTAAAACAAAACAATAACAAACTAAAGGAACTTTAATTCAAAGACTTATTACATTGTTCAAATCAATTAAAATATCTTCTTATCCAGTTCTTTAAGTAAATCTCAACCCACGAAAGCCTGATTGCTTATATGTTATTGTTAGAGTATATTAGTATCATCCAATAGCGCACTCAGGATTTAATGTTGGAAGAGGGGGAGGGGAGAAGACCTTGGTGCCAAATCTTATCAAAGACCTTAGCGACGTATAGGAATACAGCGCCGGTGTGCAGATTCCAATTACCGTATATCCTCTTGTGATGTTTTCTACTAATCGGTGGATTTACTAAGCTGTGGTGTTCTCTCGTCGGAAGCCGAATTGTTCATTTGGTAAGATTCCTAGTTTGTCTGTTGTATCTTGTGATCTTGAGAGGATGACTTTTTCTGTGACTTTTCCTAGGTGATGCCATTTGGACCTGGAGCTTTTACTTTAAAGTCTTTTTTTTGTTTGTTTTGACGAGATGATTGAAGCAAGAATGCTTTTCATCTTCCCAGTTATCTGTAGAAAAAAATGGATAAGGTGTTATTGAGCTATAAGCTCTGGTCATGGCAGGAGAGTAACAGCAATAGCTGAACCTCAGTTAAAACTTTAGTGGATGCAGCATTGCCATCCATTACCCTTCCTGGGTACCCATTTTAGTCGCCTCGTACGACATGCATGAGCTACATTGGCGATAATTAAGTAAAGCCAACTAAAAAAATTAGTTAGGACGATCCCTTGACCACTGCATAGTAACCGAAAGACCGTCCAACTCAGCGTTGGCTCCACGCAGTGACGGGCTCCCCCGCCACCGAGCAGAACCGCTCATATTCCAGGGAAAGGCAGCCACCGACAAGGCTCCTCAGCAGGCTGTGCCTGAGAACACTCTCCCGGAGAAGACTCAATATGCACTAACAGGCAAACCTCCCGAAATCTAAGGCCCCTTCCCCTCACCGGGAGCGAAATTCCGAAAGAAACCGGAGAGAGCAAAACGCGAAACTCTGCGTCCATTTAGTCGCCTCTTACGACATGCTTGGATTAAGAATAGCACCAATGCAAATAAAGTCCTTATAAGAACTGGCTTAAAGGGACGAAGCAATAATACTTTTCATCTTCTCCGTTATCTGTAGAGGACAGTGTAGGGATAAGGTGTTATTGAGCTATTAAAGCTCTGATCATGGCAGGAGGGTAACAGCAGTAGCCAAGCCTCAGTTAAAACTTCATTGGCTACAGCATTCCCATCCATTACCCTCCAAGGTCGATTAACTTGGGTTTTTCTTAATCACCGCCCTCATAGTCCTTATAAGAACTGGCTTAAAGGGGAGAAGCAAGAATTCTTTTCATCTTTCCCGTTATCTGTAGAGGACAGTGCAGGAATAAGGTGTTATTGAGCTATTAAAGCTCTGATCATGGCAGGAGGGTAACAGCAATAGCCGAGCCTCAGTTAGAACTTCATTGGCTACAGCATTGCCATCTATTACCCTCCCAGGATTTTTCACCTCCTCACTCTAACCCACCTTGGCGAAATCCGTCTATGAGAACATCTAATATCTTTTATACTATTATTATATAAAAGTGTATATACTGTATAAAAACAAATGCAAATACTAAGTAATCTGATAAGCACTTCTATCTGGCTACTTTTAATAGCAAAGGGACAAAATCTTTCCCAAAAATATATAATTAAGTTTTACAGATAATAATAAATAATCTCTGCGCAGAACATAAGCATAAATGGTGCTTGATTCAGTCGTTGTAATAGCCAATGACATCACAGCATTCTTGTATATCATAATGATGTTGCCAAACGTACATGTTAAGTGAGTTCTCTCAGATCACTGACTTAATTCTTTATCTTTAGAAAAAGAATTGCACAAAGCACGCATGATTTAATTTCTTCTCTAAGAACAAACAAACAAAACAAGTTAATGAAGGAACGCCATATTGTTTAGCTATTATTTTATATTAAATAGAGGTAAACAGATCTCACCCATGCAAGTTTGTATACCTACGAGAGTGGACTGAAAAGTTCTGATAAACAACTAGAAAACAAAATTCATATTAAAGCAACCGATACAACCACAAGAAAGAATATTTCTTAAAACCCTTTATCCCCCATTTTTCATTGAGTTGTAATAATTTGTTCTTTTTCTTTTAGGACAGTGTTTCTCAAAGTGTGGTATGTGGACCCCAGGGGTCCGCGAAAGGTCTTCAGGGGGGGTCCGTTGCAATTTTCGGCTATATCATTAACGCATGAAATAAAATTTAAGTTTGAGATCGTAAAACGTTCCTATTTTATCACTGAATAAGGTACAGAGACATCTGCAGGCTGTGTAATATGTTTCTCAACAAACAGTGCAATTAATGAATCGCATAACCCCTCCCACATAAAATGCTGTGTAGTAGACAATCAAAACCATATGGTGCACCGGAAACATATGGTTTTGTTTGAGTGAAGGTGTTAAAACTAAGAAATATATAGTGAATGTGTTTCAGATATTATATAAGGAATTCGGTTGAAGAAAATTAGCATTTCAACTGAACTGTCGGCTTGCTTTTGTCAATTAGTAGCGCGATCTTTTGTTAATACCGCACCAATCATATGAACGTCTTCATAGCTGCTTTATCTCTACTGGCTTTATCTCTACTTATCGTTCAATACGGTAATTTTTTTTAGCTTTCAAATTCTTAAGTATGGATCACTGGTTAAAGACTAGATTTTTAAAATGCGCAAAAGAGAGGAACACAGTAGATACAAGTAGCTGTCAGCAACAAGAAAATGTTGATATCGTATCTGGATCAAGTGAAATTGATAAGTGTGTGTCGTCTGACATTTCTAAAGAACCAACTAGGAAGAAGATGAGAAAACTTCGTAAGTACGATACAAATTACTTGAAATGTGGATTTTCATGGACGGGAAATGAAGAGGAACCTATTCCATTATGTGTAATTTGCGGTGAAACTTTTAAAAATGAAAGCATGAAACCATGTAATTTAAATCGCCATTTTGAATCGAAACATAATGAAAGCAAGGACAAACCTGTCGAATTTTTTCAAAATAAACTAAAACATTTAAAACGATCTCAAAAAGTGATGTCGATCGTGTCAGGAGGTGAAAACATGAAGGCTTTAGAAGCTCATATCGTGTGTCACTATTAACAGCAAAAACTGGTGCAGTGGAACAATTTGTGAAACTTTGGTCAAGCCTGCAGCAAAAATAATAGCGGAAATTATGATCGGAGATAATGCAAAAAGATCTTTTGATAGGATTTATCTTTCAAATAGTACCGTTCATCGAAGAATCACTGAAATGGCTGAAAATATAAAACAAACATTGTTATCCGATATACGTAAGAGTCGTTATTATGCGTTGCAGGTAGATGAATCCACCGACATTACAAATTTTGCAAATCTTCTAGTGTTCGTTAGGTACGAAAAAAATCAAAAAATTCATGACGACCTTTTATATTGCCAACCCTTGCCAGAACATACAACAGGAGAAGAAATATTCAACAGTATAAATACCTTTATGCATCAAAACAAGCTTGATTGGAAAAGTTGTGTTGGAATAAGCACGGACGGAGCGAAATCCATGGTCGGATCTAAAAAAGAGCTTGTTTGAAGGATTCAATCTGTTGCACCAAATGCAAAGTCGACACACTGCTGCATACACAGGGAGGCTTTGGCTACACATGATGTCTACAGACCTATGAAAAGTTCTTGATGAAGCTGTAAAAATCATAAATTATATTAAAGTCCGTCCTCTAAACGCCAGACTTTTCTCAACTGTGCAAAGAAATGGGAAGCAACTATACGCAACTTCTTTTCCATACCGATGTTCGTTGGCTTTCTCGTGGAAAAGTCCTTACTCGTTTATTTGAACTTCGGAATGAAGTTCAAATAAACGAGTTTTTCTTGATGAAAAGTTTGAATTGAAAAAGCATTTACATAATTGGAAATGGCTCAGTCAATTAGCATACCTGGCAGATATATTTACTGTATTAAATAGCCTTAATTTATCTTTACAAGGCAAGGAAATTTCTATATTTCATGTCCAAGATAAAGTGAACGCCACGTTGGCAAAAATGAAGTTATGGCAAAAGACATAATGGAGAATGGAGAATTTGACGTAATGGATAAAGGTAATGGATAATTTGACACGTTTCCATCGCTTCATGAATTGCTCGCAAGTTCAAATGAACAAATTGATGATGATGTGAAAATTACATCATGCAGCATTAAAAAAGCTTACAAATGAATCTAGAAAAGTACTTCCCTGAATTGGACATTAATATTGAGTGGATAAGATACCCTTTCAATAAAAACAAATTTATGCCAAAGGGTCTATCGTCAATAGAAGATGAACAGCTTTTAGAACTAGCTTCTGATGGTTTCTTAAAAAATAAATACAGTGAGAATACGTTATCATCATTTTGGCTACAAATACAGAATGAATTTCCTGAATTAACAGATAAAGCTCTAAGGTTCATTTTTCTATTTCCAAGTTGATATCTGTGCGAAGTTGGATTTTCGGCCCTTGTAGATATTAAGGCGAAGAAGAGGAATCGCATTATAGATGTTGAACCGCATCTGAGATTGAAATTAACAACTATAGAGCCAAATTTTGCTGAAATTTTATCTCACCATAAGCAATTTCACTCCTCTCATTGATGATAAATTATTTGAAGTAAGTAAAGCTTTATAGTATCTTTATAAAGTTTGTTCTATTAAAAATAAATCATAGTTTTTGTTTACATGAACATATAAATTCAAATAAAATAGATATTTAATTTTTTAATATTTTAAATTAATTTATTCATTTTAATGAATTTATTCGTTTTAATTAATTAATTTATTTTTTAATTAATTAATTAAGGGGTACTTGGTAATAATAATGAAAACTTAAGAAGGGGTCCGCGGATATCTGAAGTTTGAGAAACACTGTTTTAGGATATATAAGAAGAGTTCCTATAATATCGCTTTTGTTCTAGTTGTTTATCAGAACTTTTCAACTCCCTTCCCTCAGCCGTAAATGATATTCTGCTAGGTGACTAGGAAGCCGATAGCATTGGTGTTGGCGGGGGGGGATACTGCCGTGGCCACAGTTTGTAAAAAAGTTGAAGGGAATTCTCCGTTTGTGTTTTTCATAGCAAAGAGTCCTTTGTCTGTAAAACTAATTAATATATATATATTAATATATATATATATATTATATATATATATATATATATATATATATATATATATATATATATAATTTTTATTTTCCAGAGAAATTTTAATAAGAAATACAAAGATGATGGAGAAGAGCATGCTAGACGGCTGATTTGGGAGCAAAACGTCTTAAAGATAAATCGTCATAATGATGAGGCTGATAAGAAAATCCACTCCTATAGGCTGGGAATAAATGAATTTACTGATTTGGTAAGTGCATTCCGATAAGATTATTTTAGTTTTGGGTACAAATAATTTGCTTTTTTTAAGCACGCTCACCCACGCACACAACATCTGAATTCAAAAATCAGAAATACATGATTCTTTGAATCGACAATCGACTCCAACTTTGCACTTTATCACACAATGCACTGTGTTGTCTCAAAAAAAAAAAAAAAAAGCCGCCAGATCGGATGGATGCTGCCTTAAATGGAAAAACAGAGCTTTCAATTTCCTACGATTTAAACAATGACGGTTGTCATGACAACTCACGATCTGAGAAACAGAAATAATTACACCAGTTAATGACGCTGTTCCCATAGTAACAGTGGTTTGTTCAATGCCAACAACAATTGAAACTTTTTGCTCTCTCAAAGGATTACAAAAAACGCATTAAGTCAAAAAAAAAAAAAAAGATTGTTTGAAATGTAAAATACCTGAAATTAACTGAATAGACTTCGCTGGTTTTTAAGAAAGGGGAAAACACTTACATTTTAATGCACTTAATCTCAAATTTAATCTGTTATCTTTAAGTAATTAGAAATAACTGACTATTAAAATTTATGACTTTTTTGTGAATTAGAGCCATGAAGAGTTCATCAAACGTAATGGGTTTCGAAAAAAGTCAAAATTATATTCTAAACCGATTTTGTGTCCAGCTCCCTCCGATCTTGAAGTTCCAGCTAAGGTAGATTGGAGGTCTAAAGGCTTGGTCACACCTGTTAAGAACCAGGTAAGCTCGGTGATTTCTTATTTCATTTCGTGGGGTAAAAATAAATTGTTAATGAAAGATAACATGAAATTAGACAACGTTAAAAATAAAGAGTTTGTACAAAAATAAATCGACTTTGCTTTTTGATTTATTCTGGTATAATTAGAAAATGTAAATTAGCAAATCCACTAGAGATTTTATTTCTATCAAATCAAAGAATTAATTTGAATCATTGATATGATAAGTCACAAAATAATATTTATTCAGGTTAACCAGAAATTTTTTGTATACCACTGTAAGTTTCATTCCTACCGCCAAACAAAAAATCTGCCAGAGAACACACACACACACACAGTTAATGAAGTCTGTTGTGTGTGTGTGTGTGTGTGTGTGTGTGTGTGTGTGTGTGTGTGTGTGTGTGTGTGTGTGTGTGTGTGTGTGTGTGTGTGTGTGTGTGTGTGTGTGTGTGTGTGTGTGTGTGTGTGTGTGTGTGTTTCGATATTAAGTAACTGGAGTAATACATGCCCATGAAATGCTAAAAATTATACTGTGTTACACAAACTACTCGTAAGCGGGCTTGCAAGTTTTAGTGGATTTCGAAATTCGATGTCAAAGTAAATGGAAAATGCTTTGCCTACATTTTTACATTTCCAGGTGGCGTGATTGTATGAGTTATTTTGGCATTCCATATATGGTATCATTGTGTGTGTGTTCCTTGTAGAGGACCAATAGTACGCAATTAAACTCCAAGATGCGATACTAAATTACATTTATCAATGAGTTTTCATCACTAGTTATCACGTTTTTCTCTACCTCGAATGTGGACGGGAGAGATTCCAAGCTTGCAATGCTGTAACACTCGACGCAGTGGCTCCACCTGGGGAAAAAATTACGAACTACGCCTAAAGCACATCTTTCATTTGTATATTATTAAATGTTCATAAAAGGCCTTGAAATGTGAAATAAAATGCTGGGTTAGTAAAAATTTCAATCTATCTGTTTTATTCAAGTAAAAAATTCATTATTCTTCAGTGTAATTCATAAACTATCCAGTTCTGTGCAGTTTTCTTTTTGTAATTCTTCATTTAGGGAGCATGTGGATCCTGCTGGGCATTTTCTGCTGTGGGAGCGCTAGAAGGTCAACATAAACAGAAAAGTGGAAATCTGGTATCCCTTAGCGAACAGAATTTGGTGGATTGTTCTGCTAGCGAAGGTAAAATGATTTTAATTTTAACTGCTAATTATTATGCATTGCTTGAGAAAGTTTCAAATTATCTGATTTTTAATTAATCTTAAGACGTAAAGTCTTTTGAAAGCCCTTCCAATCTTTATTGAAAGACTAAACCCGTTTTTTTCTTCCATTCAGGTAACCATGGATGTGATGGAGGTTTAATGGAGGCGGCTTATAATTATGTTAAAAAAAACGGGGGCATTGACACTGAAAAATCATATCCCTATACTGCCAAGGAAAGTATTGTGATTACTGTTTTTACATCATTTAATATGACGTAACCAAAGTTGCTTTTAACTATAACTTTCACTTACTATATCGTGTATACTCTAGTAATGATATTAATCCTAAAATAGCTTTAAGATATTAATAACCCACACCAGATGTCGGCTGTGTAGATTCACAGAACTGAAAAATAACACTTGCGTTATTTCGATTGAAATAGTATAAGGAATGTATTTAAAATTTGATGAAATGATTTTTCAGGAATATGTCAGAAATCATACCTTGATGTAGAAGAATCTACAAATAATGAAGCCATATTTTCAGATATTTTAACTGGTCAAAGACTATAAATTTCCAAATTTCCTAAAAATGTTGAAAGCGATGACGTGAGTTTCTCCAAACTATGGATCTGATTCAAAGAGGAATCATTGCTAGGAGATTGGTGATCTAGCGAGAATGGAAGAATCCATATCGGTGATCATTAATTAGCTGGTGGTCTTCTAGGAGGTTAAGAAGATGGATGATGATGATCCTCTATGATTTTTCAAAGAAGTGAAAGATGAATAATTGGATGATAGTTGTTGGCTGATTTTTATCACCTTACAGTCTAGAATAAACGATTGTCCTTCATTCAAAATTATTATTATTATTATAACTAAGATAAAAAGGGTAGTTACCTCTCCTGATAATGTAAAGCAGTATTGCATGTCCTAGGAGTTCTGTTTTACATTATGAGAAAATATCAAAGATAGTGAGGGAGCTTGCTCCACCTTTGCTTCGAGTTGCCTTGGTGTTGTACTACCAGGTGTTCACTTACGCTTGGATTCGCCGATAGGTCTTCGGCATGAAACTCTTAGATCGTAGTTTTCGATCTCAGAGTTTCGCATACTGGCTGGGAAATAATAAGGGATTTTTATCCCCTTAATTTATTATTATTATTACTATTATTATTATTATCATTATTATGGTGTGTTCACCCCACTAAAGTAAAATATTGCTTCAACACCAAAACTTATTTTAAATAGAAGGGTGTTATAGTCCTGCGTCCTGCACATCGACTCATCGTAATTCAGAGATTAGAGAATAAGAGCCTGAGGATGATTCTGGATGCCCCCTGGTACATAAGAAACACCCAGATCCATAGAGAAGTTAATATCCCTTATATCTCTTCCCTTCTCAAAAATCTAGCTGAGAAGTTCTTTACCAAGACAAGTAACCACCCAAACCCTTTAATCAAGGAAGCCTCGGAATATAATGAAGAAGAAATCAACAAATATAAAAGACCAAAGTCTATCTTAAGTTCAGCTGAACACAACTAACTTCACTGCCCTCAATGGGCGAGCATAAAGCTCACAAACATTCCATTTAAAGTCCTACCATTACAAGACAAAGGGGAATATGAAAAGCAATTTTGCTTCACCCATCTAGCCAGAAATGTTAATGTTAATGTTAATGTTAATCGACTCATCGTGTGTTTACAAAGCTCATGATTGCAGCTTATCATTTGGTGCCTTGTTCTGTAATCTGCACAGGAGGGAAAGATGTAGGTCCCGGTATCTTCCATATTGTTGAATGAGAAAGGGTTGTTCGCGCCTATTCCAGTAGCTTCTTCCGAGAACACTGCACAAGAACTGGTCAGATTTTTTTTTTTAACTCTCTCTTTTTCCTTTTATGGCATTTCCCTGAACCTTCCATGAAGAGCAGTCACAAATATTGGCAAATTGAAATCGGAATACACTAAATCCTGTTTTTTTGTTGAGTAGTAGTTTTAATGTCATAACAACATTGCGCCCCAGTGGATTTTCTTTAATTTCTTCTTTCAACTGCAAGGTTTATTTCTCACCGATTTTACTCTTTCCCTCTCTTTTCGATAATGAATATTTAATTTTTTTTTCAAAAAAGTATTTTTTTTTTTAAATTCTTAGATCATTTGTGATTATAGATTGTAGTTTTTAGATGTCGAAAAAAAATTCCATTCAAATGCTTAAAAATGTCTTTAATATGATTTATTATCGTAAATTTATTTTATTTGTTTATGAAATAATTACGTAACTTATATTATAATTTTGATTTTAGAGTTATTGTTTTTATTCAAAAGACCTTTAGTAATATTTTTAAATTATACAGTACACCTTTTAGACTTTTAGTTCGAAATTTTATATAAGATTTGTGTTATAAGGAAGTAGTCATTTTCCCACTAATCAGACAAGCTTCCAGTTATAGTGAGCATGACTATCACAAACATAAAAGACCCAAGGCAAGAACAGAGCTAATTCAATAGTTCACAAAGTGCGAGCATAATGATTACTTATTACAACAATAATGTTGTTGTTGTAAGTAGTCATTTCAAAGGAATATTTCAACTTTTTAAGTGCTGCCATCTAGGAGTGTGAAGTTGGATAAAATTTCTCTGTATTTTCTAATAATGTATTTATTCTTTTTTCACTACTTTGAGTTTATAAATAAATCCATTTTTTTAATTCGGCTAAATAATACACAGATATCAATTTGTAATATAAAATACATTTTTATATAGGGGGAACTTGAGCAACAGTTGTAAATATCACTGCACTATTTTATACACTTTGAAATAATACAAATGTAGATGAAAAATATCATAATTAAAATAGATAAGAAATGCTATACTTTTTTGACATTATATTGATGTCGTTGTAAACATCAGCAATTTCCTTTACTATATTTGTAAGTTTTACATCTGCGCATTTCATGAAAGAAAAATTTGCCTTACGCCAACGTACTAATAATGGCCTGTGCTTACATTGACATTAGTTCTACTGGATATCTATTGATACTAGTGTAGATATGCCGCTACGATGACTGCAAGGTCTGAGATTTAGGACTCAGCATCTGCACGTCTTACAGCATGGTCTAAACTCATCATCCCACTGATGAGTTTAGACCATGTACATTTACATACCTTTCAATAAGGCCGAAATCCACTATGTGTTGATCCAACCAATTCCTTACATCGTAAATCTCTGAAAGTATGTGCAACCTAGAAGACTAGGTAGGGTTTACCAAGCTGCCAATATACCACACTTATCGTACATTGGCCAACACGCACCAGGAGAACCCTACCCTAATGTTTGCCAACAACATCCCATAATATGATACTACCGCACTTGTCTGCTGGATGGTGGGGAACTGGTGTTGGCCATTCGGAGGAAAAGTGGCTTTGAAAGTACTCATGAGCGTTTATGAGTAACCGATTGGATGGAGTTTGAGTTCAAGTTTATAACCCTTCTCTGGACAGCACGAAATATAATTCTTAGGGAGAGTTTTTCAGTCCAAACGTGTGATACCAGACGTCAAGGATATTGAAAGACAATAACATGATCGATAGATGAATCGTATAATTTATAATTATGCATTATTCTTATTTTTTATTTATTTTTTTTATTATTCAGGTTGGAAAGTGCGCCTTTACCGTTCAGAATATTGGGGCCAATTGTACCGGTTACTGTTCCCTTCCGGAAGGTGACGAGATTGCCTTGCAGAAAGCAGTAGCCACTGTGGGGCCAATCTCGGTGGCGATTGACGCTAGCCAGGAATCCTTTCAGCAATACAAGTAAGAAAAATGGTATACTTTTGCTTTCATATCAACGCCGAAGCTATTTTCCGCATTGTTTATAACAGGGGGATCTCAAACTCAAACGCAGCAAAGGGCCAGTCAATTAGGTGTATATCAGACGCGGGCCGTATTCAATATTATTCTCTGAACCAAAAAATAAAAATAGAAAGGTTCTAACAAAGGCCCTTTAGTTGCCGGGCCTTTACGACTTACGTAAACAGTTACACCATCATTTATATTTTAAATGAATAACCATTTAAAAGGCTTTCTTTTTTTCCGGACATATGATTGCGACTGCACCTAAAATACAATTTTTAATAAATTCTCCACCAGTAAAAGGTTTCGAAGCCCGAGCAATTTTTTCGCTTATGACGTAACTATATTTAACAGCAGCATCACTTGTGATAACATTCGAAAATGTCCTCTATTGAAGCTTAAGTTCATTTCTTAAATCTTTAAGTTTGTCATCACGCATCTTTTCTGTATATTTATCACGGTATTTATGATTTGTTTCATAATGGCGTTTAAGGTTATATTCTTTCACCACGGCGACACTTTGTCTACATATCAAACATGTTGGAATATTTTTTACTTCCACAAAGAAATATGCCTTCTCCCATTTTTCTTGAAAAGTTCTGCCTTCTGATCTAATTTTCTTTTTTTAACTTTAAATTCATACATTGTTATAGGCTAAAAAAATATAAGTTATTGAGGTAACTTTTTATTAACACACTATCATATTACAATGGTAACCTGTAACTTATTGACATTGTATCACGTGGCTTAAAATGGCTGCGTGACAAGTAACTTCCACTCAGTGTCGCCAACATTTGATGATAGAAACATGGTACAAAGAATTGTAGTAATAAGTTTTATTTTTGTTTAAAGTTGTCATAAAACATTTAGAAGTTTGAATTATTTCTGTTTTAATCCACGCAGGATGTTAGAACACATTGATTTTTAGAAAAGAAATCATTAAGTTCGCAGGCCGCCAGTTTGCGAGCCCTGGTTTATAACTTTGAGAACACATACGCCACCTAGCATACGAAACTGTCATCTATTTATTTATTATTTAAAAAAAAAAGACATATTCGCCACCTAGCACGCGCTATTTAATTATTATTTAAAAGGCCTAGCACGCGCTATTAATTAAATTTATTATTTAAATTTAATTTATTATTTAAAATTTAATTTAAAAATTAAATTTTAAATTTTAAATTTAATTTTTTATAATTTTATAATTTAAATAAATTTAAATTATAAAATTATTTATAATTTAAATTTATTATTTATTATTTAAAATATGATTTAATAACTAAATCATATTTTTTTTTTATATACAGAAATGGAATTTTGTATCAAAGTAACTGTAGCAACAATCCCGAAAGCCTTAACCATGGAGTTCTTGTCGTGGGTTATGGTTCAGAAAATGGCGAGGACTACTGGCTGGTAAAGAATAGGTAATAATTTTAAGTATATTTCTATATTTAGATATTAAAGAAGCGAAAGCTTCGACTACGATATTAAAACATGTTATGCAAATAATTTGAACAGAATCGTAAGAACGTGCATTCCACTGTGCACAAATATGATTTCAGTTGGGCAACATAAATCAATATTGAAATCTGAAGAATATTGTAAATAAGTAAATACGTGCATTCATTGAAACTTATTACAGTAAATAAGTCTGAATTAATTTCTTTTTATTTCTGTTTTTATATCTTTCTAGCTGGGGCGAGTCCTGGGGTGAAAAAGGATATGTAAAGATGGCCAGAAATAAAAACAATAATTGTGGTATTGCAACGTCTGCCACCTATCCTACAATGTAAACAATTTAGGGGGGGGGGGATCTTCAAGTTATTCGGTACTCTTGTAAGCTCTGCCATCTTGTGCAAACAATGTCATCATTTCTGTATGAAAAATGTCATTATTAAAAAAATATTCGCATTAATGTAAGTGGATTTTCTTTTTCTCAAACAGCCAATTCATAACTATTTATGTAATAATTATGTGGATATCGGAACTGTGTTTAATACACAGAAAGGTAAAATAGAAAGATTCTTTTATAATAAAAGTGAATTTTAAAAGTTCTATAAACTTTAATAATACTTTTTAAAATATGTCTTTATTTTATAAAATTAAAATGTGTTTTTCAAGACACCTTTTTTAATTTAAAAGTAAATTGTTATATAATACATAATTGAAAGAAAAGTGAGGTCTAGGAAATGAATGAATCAAATCGACCGTGAGATGCGGTCGATTGGTTCATTAATGCCCTTGGGGGTAACGGATGGCAACAATGCAATGCTGTACCAATGAAGTTTAACTGAGGTTCGGCTGTTGCTGTTACCCCCTTGGGCGATGAGTTTTTGAGTTCGCTCTCTTAAGGTTATTGCCTTAAGGGAGCACTTCGAGTCTCCGGGGAATGTGTTCTCCGGCACGGCCCGCTGAGGGGCTTTGTCGGTGAATTATGAATTATTTTCCTCGGAATTTGAGTGGTTCTGCTCAGTGGTCGGGGAGCCCGTCACTGAGTGGAACCAACGCTGAGATTAGGACGGTCTTTCGCCCACTATGGAGTGGCCTAGAGATCGTGCGTATTTTTGAGATTTCACCTTTACTTACATAGTCGGTGATTGATTCATTCAATCCAATACCCTTGGAGGGTAATGGATGGCAATGCTGTAATCAATGAAGATCTAACTGAGGATCGGCTATTGTTGTTACCCTCCTGCCATGATCAGAGCTTTAATTGCTCAATAACACTTTATTCCTACACTGTCCTCTACAGATAACGGGGAATATGAAAAGCATTCTTGCTTCGCCCCTTTAAGCCAGTCCTTATAAGGACTATAAGTGAGGTCTAATCCAATCAGTCTCATCTCCAATCTGGGTAAGGTTGCAGAGAAGGTCATCCTCTCACGACTCCAAACCTCAGTAAATGACCTAAACATCCTCCCTAAAGAACAGTTTGGATTTCGACAACACCATAGTACTACCCAGCAAATCCGCAGAATTGTGGAATATATCACCACCAGCTACAACTGGCGCCAGTGCACAGGAGCGGTATTCCTAGACCTATCTAAAGCATTTGACAAAATCTGGCATTTTGGACTCCTGCACAAACTTATCTCAGCCGGTATCTCACTAAAAATGGTTCATCTAATCCGTTCATATCTTCAGAATAGATCAATGCAAGTTAAAATTAACGGTTCTACATCGTCCCAGCGCCATATCTTTGCTGGGGTGCCGCAGGGATCTCTACTGGCTCCATTGCTGTTTTCTGTATACATGTCAGACATCCCACACAATCCGATGACTTCCATTTTAGCACTGTATGCGGACGATACGGCAATACTAACCAGATCTCTCAGACCCCACTTCGTTACCAGAAAGCTTCAAGAAAATCTTCTAAAGCTGGAGGGTTGGTTCTCCAAGTGGAGATTGGAAGTCAACCCCCTGAAAAGCTCAGCGGTTCTCTTCTCAAAAAGGCCAATGTCTCCTGCAGGAGAGGTGTTACTATTCAATACTAAAATTCCCTGGCAGAAAGAAACAAATTACCTGGGTGTGATTCTCGACAAAAAGCTATCTTTCAACCAACATATCAAGTCTGCATGTGCAAAAGCATCTAAAGCCATAGCTCAGATCTACCCGCTAATTAATAGAAATAGCAAACTCAGCAACAGAATCAAATTGCAGCTATACCAGATGACGATTCGTCCTATAATCACCTATGCCTCTCCAGCCTGGAGCCACACCTCTAATGCTAACATTATTAAGATACAGCGAGTGCAGAACAAGTGCTTGAGAATGATTTTGAACGCCCCGTGGTATGTTAGAAACAGTCAACTCCACAGAGACACAAATATTCCCTATATTCTCTCTTATCTACAATCCTTAGCTTCCAAATTTTTTCTAAAGACGTCCACACATCCCAACGATTTGGTTCAACAAGCTGCAGCATACGAGCCAACGGACATATTTAAATATAGAAGACCAAAAACTATATTAGCCTCCTATACCGAAACATAATCTCCATGCCCATTCAGGGCGAGAAAACTGCTCGTAAATTTTACCCTCCCTGTAACCACGACAGATAGCGGGGAATATGAAAAGCATTTTGCTTCACCCTTAAAGAATAAATGTCAATTGTCAAGTGAGGTCTAAGATAAGACATGGGGAGGCTAATCGATGGCAATGCTGCAGCCAATGAAGTTCTGAGGCTCGGCTATTGCTGTTACCCTCCTGCCATGATCAGAGCTTTAATAGCTCAATAACACCTTATCTCTACACTATATTGTACAGATAACGGGGAAGATGAAAAGCATTCTTGCGTCGCCCCTTTAAGCCAGTCCTTATAAGGACTATAAGTGAGGTCTAATGTTGTAAAGGATCTGCTTCTGCGTTTAATTTCATCTGTGGGATTACGCTGGATAGGTGAAATGACCAGTAGAACCAAAGTAACCAAAAAAAGCTGAATTTAACAGGTTTTTTTTTTTGGTTACATTGGGCAAGGAGTTTACTACACACGGATAAAATTGAGGAAAGATAGATTTATAAACTGATGGTGCATTCTACTTTGGATATGGACGTTTTGTTTTATTTATATGAAAAAAAAAAAACAACACCAACCAATAGTTCAATTAACAGTGTACCAGATAAGTAGGCGAACCATTATTTAGTATGCAGTTAAAGCAAATATTTCTAGGCGAAAGAAAACAGCTTGTTTGTTATGACGAACATAGAATTTATTATATATTCAGCGTGTGAAGCAATGAAAAACTGAGGGAAGTTAAAACAAAGAAGTATTGCTATGGGACATTATGTCCCGTAGCTTCCCCTCCTCCTACATATTGGTTACAGAATATAAAATATGGGTGATGGGGGAAAGGAATCCAGCACTCATATGAAAAAAACAACAAAAATAATAATATTGCAGTGGTTTTCGCAAATAAAACAAAGAAAATTTGTAAATGCTTAAAAATTTATTTCTTAAATAATATTACATCGTATTTCACAAATTATATATGTATAAAGGGTGTCCCAAAATTCACGCAAGATTTAAATTTAGTGCCATTTGTGAGGTAAAGTGTTGCCAACGAGGAAAAAAAGACAGCGTGACAGCTGACAGTTCAGGGTTATTAAAAAGGGAGCGCTACACGAAAGAACAACGCATATTCATTGTTGAGCAATATTTTAAAAATAATGAAGGTTTGGCAGCTACAGTTCGCAATTTTCGTACAAAATATGGTCGGAATAGTGATTTAACTTCATCAACTGTGAAAAGATTAATTAAAAAATTAAAGGAAATTGGATCAATTAGTGATCTTATACACTCTGGCCGTCCTTCGACAAGTCGTTCAACAGAAAACACCGAAGCAGTTCGTGAGAGTGTTGCTGAGAGTCCAGGAACATCAATTCGGCACCGTGGTCTTGGATTGGGCATTTCGAGAAGCTCTCTACAGCGTATTCTCACGAAAGATTTGCATCTTTATGCTTACAAAGTTCAATTGACTCGAGAACTGAAGCCTACTGACCACACACAGCGAAGAGAGTTCGTTGAATGGATTAGGGAACAATAACAAGTGGATGCATATTTTTCGAACAAAATCATCTTCAGCGATGAGGCGCATTTTCATCTTGATGGCTTCGTTAATCGACAAAATTGTCGCATTTGGGGTTCAGAAAATCCACGAGTGATTGTTGAGAAACAAATGCATCCACAACGTGTAACTGTTTGGTACGGATTTTGGGCTGGAGGCATCATCGGTCCATTCTTCTTCTTCGAAAATGCGGCTGGTAAGGCAATAACAGTTAATGGTGCTCGCTATCGCGACATGATAATACAGTTTTTTGTGCCTAAATTGCAAGATATGGATGTGGACGACATGTAGTTTTAACTAGATGGTGCCACATGCCATACAGCCCGAGAAACAATTCAATTACTGCATGAGTCATTTCCTGGTCATGTAATTTCCCGTTTTGGTGATCAGAATTGGCCGCCCAGATCATGTGACTTAACGCCATTGGACTTTTTTCCTTTGGGGTTTTTTGAAGTACAAGGTTTATGCCAACAAGCCCACAACCACCCACGCCTTGAAGGAGGAAATTGAGCTGTATCAACGAAATTCAGCCTCATTTATGCAAAACGGTCATGGAAAATTGCGACAAAAGAGTACGTATGTGCCAGCAAAGCCGTGGAGGCCATTTACCCGATATGCTATTCCATGCATAACCCTATACTGTATACTTTATGAATCAATAAGAAATTACAATTTTTAATTAAAAACCTGCGTTTTCTATCAAAATTACTTCTTGCGTGAATTTTGGGACACCCTGTATATATATTGTGTGAGTTCAAGTCTCTCATCATTGGCCTTTTTAGATAAAGGAGGCGCTGAGACTCAGGAGAGAGAGAGAGAGGAAGATAAAAAGATAGAGTGAAATAGTGATAGAGGAGAGAAAGAGGCCTCATTGACTAGCATTAGATGTCGATCCACCAAGTGCTTCTAAAATGGTCGTTTGAGTTTCACTCATTAAAAGAAAAGTCGCAAAAAGTTAAAAAAATGCACTAAAAAAAACTTAACAGGATTAAATAGTGTTGTGTCCTGAATAAACATTTAACCTGAAATATTCAGGACACAACTTTATTTAAACATAGGCAGAGAATGTGGCATGTTGGCTATAGATTAGAAAGGTAAATTTATGTATATAAATCTAAATTAAGAGCAAGAAATTGTATAAAAATGAAAGAAAATTTGTAAGACCTTAACCGGTAATGCATGTGGGTCAGATAAAGAAATTAATTAAGGTTGTAAAATCTGTTTAAGAACCCCATTTCATGTATTATGAAGTACCCCATTTCATGAAAGTTTATTTTTCACTTGGTTAGAGTATAATAAATTTAGTTTAATCCTTTTTCCAAGTGTGAGCAAACAAAGTTTGCGCCTGAAAGTATCTTCAGGACTGGGGTAAGGTGGTACAACACCAGGCCAACTCGTTGCAAAGGTGGAGCAAGTTACCAACACTCCTGTCTCAGTATCTCCTATAATGCAAAACATATCTCCTTGCGGATATGTATAGTGTTATGCATTAAGGGGAGGGCCACTACCCAGACTAGTTTCGACTTTATTGAGGTCTCTTCAGTGGGAGCCAGGTCCAAGTTGAGATACCAGGCAGAAGCATTAGCAGGTCATCTCTACCTATAGGAGATGCCAAATGGTGTGCCACCCTTTTTTAATAAATTACTCTGGATTTAGAGAAAGATGTTGAAAGTTGATTTTTTTTTAACTTGGTTAAAGTATAATAATTTTAGTCATCATCATCATCATACGTATCAAGGATTTAGGCCTAGTATGGCCTGTTCCGGCCTTAGAAGTCATCGTTGAATCGTTTAAGAGGACGTCCTGGTTTTCTTTTTCCTAATGGCTTGTACTTTAAGGCTTGTTTTGGTAATCTTTCTGTTTTCATTCTTTGAACGTGTTCCATCCATCTATGTTTATATTTTTTAATTTTTTCTATTACTGGTTCTTGGTTTAATTCTTTCATAATATCTTCGTTTCTTTTGTGATCAAATAGGGTATACTTTGCAGTTTTTCTCATAAACTTCATTTCTGCTGTTGTTAATCTTTGTTTGTCTTTTTGTTTTATTGTCCAGATTTCGCTTCCATACATTAAGACCGGTAGGGCTAATGTATTGTATACTTTTAGCCTGGTTTGTTTTTGAACTAGGTTTGGTTTAAATATAGAGTTAATTACGCCTGTTATTTTTAAATATTTTGCAATTTTTATGTTTATCTTTTTCATTTTCATAAGTGATCATACATCCTAGGTAGTTAAATAAATTCTCCTGTTCTAAGATCTTGTTATCTAATACTGTTTTAGTTCTTGCTGGATCTTGTCCTTTAAAGGCCATAGTTTTTGATTTTTCCGTTGATATTATCATACCATAATCTTTGGATATCTCATTTAGATTTAAAATAGCTTTCTGCAAGTTATCTTCAGAATTTGTAATTATTATTTGGTCGTCTGCAAAGAGGAAAGTGTTTAAGTTAACTGTAGGTGAAAGTTTAATTTCTTGATGTAAATTTTTACTCCATTTTATTATTATTTCATTTAAGTAGATATTAAAAAGTGTTGCTGAGAGGGGACATCCCTGTCGGACCCCTTGGTTTATCTCTCTTGTATATGATAGCTCATGATTTAATCTTATTTGTATTTGATTATTTTCATATATACTTGTGACAGCTTTTAGGATATTATTTGGTATTTGTCTTTCTTTTAATATGTTAAATAATATGTTTCTTTTAACTTTGTCAAATGCTATTTCAAAGTCAATAAATGCAATATGTGTTTCTAAATTATATTCTCTTCTTTACTCTATTATTAATTTTAGGCAGAAGGCTGGGTCTATACATGATCATCCTTTACTAAATCCATTTTGTACCTCTAGAATAAAGTTTTCGGAATATTTCATTAGTTTGTTATTTAAGATTCTGCTGTATATTTTGTAACATGAATTTAGTATACTGATACCTCTAGAGTTTTTAGGGTCATCTCTATTACCTTTCTTAAAGATAGGAATCACAATTGCTTTTTTCCATTCTATTGGGGGGATACCAGTTGAGTAAATTTTATTTAAAAATAATAAGAGTCTTCCTTTGAATCTTGTTCCTGCGTATTTATATAGTTCTGAACCTAGCTTATCTTCTCCAGGTGATTTTCCATTTCTTGTTTCTTTCAGGCTGATTTCTAATTTCTTCAGTTATTTCCTTTTCATTTTCGTTAATTGTTTGCCAGTTGTCTTTTTTAAAATATTTGTCTGTCCACAGTTCTGTGTAGTAATTTAGAAATTCTTCTAATTTTAATTCAGTGTTTAATTTTATATTTTCTTTGGTATCTGCATTTAGGTGTTTCAAAATCTTATACATTGGGTCTTATTTTATATAAATCATGTTCTAAATTAGAAACAAATTTATTCCATGATTCTCTATGTCTTTTTCTGACTTCTCTTTTAGCTATGGCTCTTATTCTTTTATATTCTATTTCATCTTCTAATCTTTTACTGCTTAACCATTTGTGATAGGCTTCTTTTTTCTTTTTGATTATTTCTTTGATTGTATCATCCCAGATCTTCAGTTTTTTTCTTTTATTGAATTTTTTGGTCTTTCCTAAGCTTTCATTTGCTGCCGCATTTAGTATCGTTTTTATATTAAACCATTCTATTTCTATTTCTTCATTTTGTTTTATTTTATCTAGATACTGGTCAATTCTTTGTTCATATAGCCATTGTACATTTGTGTCATTCAATAGTCTAGTTTTATAAACAAATGTTTAAATTTTTCTTTCTGTTCTTGTTACTTGTAGCCATTTAGGTGGTAATCTTAATTTTATTTTAACAAGGAAGTGGTCACTGCTTATTTCATATCCTCTGTGAACTCTAACATCTAATGAAAATTTTGATGTCTTTTCATTTAATATGAAGTAATCTAATATTGATTTCCATCCTCTTGCTGCCCAAGTATATTTATGTATGTCTTTATGTTTATAGAAGGAATTCATTATTTTTAGGTTATTATAAACTACAAAGTCAATCAATTTTTTACCATTTCTGTTTAGAGTGTGTTCTTCATGTATTCCTATATTATTATTAATTTTCGTGTTTCCAATTCTTGCATTTAAGTCTCCTGCTAAAATTATGTAATCATTTTTATTTATTTTATTATATATGTTTTGTAGCTGATTATAAAAATCAATATTATCCTGTTCTCTTCCTTCTTTGGGGCATATAAACCAATTATTGTTAAATAGCCTCTATCTATTTTTATTCTAGCTTCTATTATTCTTTCATTCCATAATTTATAATGTTTTAACTGTTTTGAAAGGCAGTTATGAATCCAAATCATGACTCCTGCTTGTGCTCTTTGGTCTCTGTCGACTCCACTGTATATCACATTAAAATTTTCAGTTCTCATAGTTCCTTTTAATTTCTTTTTTTGTTTCAGTGATTACTGCTATTTTAATATTTCTTTCATTTAATAACTGGTCTAATTCTATTTCTTTATATGCTATTCCTCTTACATTCCAGTTTGCTATGTGTATTATATTTTGTCGTTTCCATTTTCGTTTTCCCTTTTCCATTCCAGGGTCGTTTCCCATAGATTCAATACGATTATCTTTTTCTGTCAGCTTACAAGTATGGTTATGTTCTCCATGTTAGGGGACTAGCCTGACGATGGAATAGTTCAGTGGTAGGGCTTCTACCTTAAGGCTTCTGAACTCGCCTTCTTCCGAATTTAAACCCATAGGAGGAATAGGGTATATTGAAGGGGAAAGGGTAGATTATAGAAGAAATATAGTAAGGTTTATAGAGAGGACATAGTTGTAAGGCCAGAAATGAAAAGACCCCATGGCTCTCGAATACTCTAATAGCACAAGGGTCATAAAGTAAGAAGAGTTGGCTGATAAGGCCTTATAGGAAAGATTAGAGTAAGTGGGTCTTCCTCAAAGTAGAAGAAGGAGAGGATAGATCCAGCTAGGGGTCCATGGGAGTGCCGCTTCCCTTACAATCAAGATGATTGCCCCTTATGGCCCTGTTGGTCCACGAGTCCGTATTCAGTATATTCGGACCACCCCACCATATATATATATACACACACACGCACGCGCATGTACACACACACACATGGTGGGCTCCCCTATCCGCCACCCATGGGACGCGCTCTCTAGGGGTTCAGGGTCCCCTGAAAGAGTATCTCCTATAATGCAAAACACATCTCCTTGCGGATATGTCTGTTATACATTAAGGGAAGCGGCACAACACAGACTAGTTTCGACCTTTATTGAGGTCTCTTCATTGGGAGCCAGGTCCAAGTTGAGATACCAGGCAGAAGCATTAGCAGGTCATCTCTATGGGAGATGACCTGCTAATGCTTAGGAGTTGCCAAATGGTGTGCCACCCTTTTTTAATAAATTACTCTGGATTTAGAGAAAGATGTTGAAAGTCTAAATCCAGAGTAATTTATTAAAAAAGGGTGGCACACCATTTGGCAAATCCTATAGGTAGAGGTGACCTGCTAATGCTTCTGCCTGGTATCTCAGCTTGGGCCTGGCTCCCACTGAGACATAGTCTCAATACAGAGATGGTAAAGTAGACTTTTGTATTGTGATTTCCAGTTAAGAAAGAGTGTGTTTCCCTAAGAACATTTGTGAAGTGGACTAATTTTATGGACCTTTAAGAACTGTCTACAACTTGGCACAGGCCCATTTGTGTGAGAATTGTCTGCCTAACAAGGCCATGTTATTCTGCATGAATTAATAGTAATGTGTAAAATGATATAACTACTGACCACATGAATGTAGAAAGTGTGATAGGTGGTAAGGTGACAATGTTAAGTTACTTATGATGGTGGTCTAAGCAAGTTTATTTATATGTTTTGTATATTAGTATTGAACCAAGGATGTTACTTGAGAATAATTCAGATTAATTAGTAATAATGCTTACTTGTATGATTTCTCTATTTATTAAACGTGTTTCTTAGTACCTGCCTGATCTGTTATTAGTATATGAATTCAAACAGCCGCTCATAAAAATATTGACGAACATAGCGGGAAGAACCCACGTGTATCATTAAACAAAGCAGGCCATGACTGCATGTAAGAAATTAGTGAACTGAGATAAAATTTTATTATAGTTTAATTATTGTGTATCATTCTGAGCGAGCCATCCTGGGTAAGAGTCCTATCTATCCTCGGTATTGGCTGGCGCAGTTATAATATAAATTTGACAATGCTTATCGGGTGGACTGTCTTAGAATGATGGTCACGTCCCACACAAGGACAAAGCACTAAACACTAAGTAACCTACACGTGGTTAAACTATAGAGAGGCCAATAGGACTGCTTATTTAAAAAGGGGAGATTTAAATAAAGAACGGAATAAGTGTAGTATGTCTTAAAAGTACTTATAATAATATTATAAATTTTTCGTGATCAGAATGGGATATGTCAATGAAAATTAGCACAAATTAATTTAAAGATTTTGGTGTTGAAAATAGATAAAGGTCCCCCTTGGGAGTTGCCAATCTTCTGGTGAAAAGTATCGCTATACTCTTTTGGGGATTCACTTGTAATCTCCATTTGGAGAACCATTGTTCTAGTTTTAGAAGGTTTTCTTGCAGTTTTTTAGTGACGAGATGTGGTCGTAGAGATCTGGCAAGTATTGGTGTGTCATCTGCATAAAGTGCTAAGATGGATGACATTGGGTTGTGTGGGATGTCCGCCATATATATCGAGAACAAGATCGGTGACAGTAGGAAACCTTGGGGAACTCCCGCAGAGATCCGTCGCTGACTTGAGATTGTACCATTTATTTTGACTTGTATGTGTCTGTCCTGGAGGTAAGATTTAATTAGGTGGACAATTCTTGATGGTATGCCTGCTGAAATGAGTTTGTGTAATAATCCCAAGTGCCATATCTTATCAAAAGCTTTCGCTATATCAAGGAAGACTGCTCTAGTGTGCTGGTGCCAATTGTATCCGGTGGTGATATACTCAATTATCCTATGTATTTGTTGAGTAGTACTGTGATGTTGTCTAAAGCCATATTGTTCCTTAGGAAGGATATTTAACTCATTTACTGAGGCTTGGAGTTTAGAGAGGATGATTTTTTCGCCAATTTTGCCTAAGTTTGAGATTAGACTGATGGATCGATAGCTTTCAGGCAGGTGTGGATCTTTACCTGGTTTATGCACTGGGACCACATCTGCGACTTTCCAATAGCTGGGGAAATAGTTAAATCGGAACATGGCGTTGATTATGGTTCTGAGATGCACGACAGCTCTTCAGGGAAGCAGTTTAATTATTCTATTTGATATGCCATCCGGGCAAGGGGCTTTTTTATTCTTTAGCTTCTTTTAGAATAAAAATTGGAGGTATGTTGTTGCAGGTATCGATGACTTTCAGTGCATGTCTGACATGGAGGTGGATTTTATAGACATGCTTGATGTCCAAGTTGTCGTATGTAGAGCTACACTGTTTTTCTAGTTTCTTTGCTATCTCTTCAGCTTTTTCTGCGTCTGTGTGTACTAGTGCAATGTCTGACTCGAGTGGGGGAAGAGATTTGTTTTTGTTTCTGAGACTTCTTAATATGTTCCAGATGGAGTGATGGCCGGTTGATACAGACGCTAGTTTGGCTTCCCATGTTTCGTTCCTGTGAGCTTTAAGTGCTTCTCTAACTTCATTGTTCAGTTTGTTGAGGATCTATCTTTTGTCATGAGGTGCACGGGTGTTGTGGTACCTTTTCCTTGCTTTGTTTGTGTCCCTAATTAGATCCATGATGTCTTCGGGTAGTCGGTTTGGCTTAAGATTGGCTTTGGTAGAGGTGACAAACTTTATGGATGTGTTGATCCGCTGGGTCAGGCTTCTGTCAGCACGTTCAATCTCTTTTATGGATTTGATGTGAGGGACAGGTCCAATGTGTTCCGATAGTACTTCTATTAGTTTTTTCCATGAGATGAAGGAATGGGGAGGAGGCAGCAGTTATTCTTTCTTTCCCAGCTGGAGCAGGATTGGATTGTGATAAGATGTCTGCTCGTTTAAAGAGTCAAGGCTGTACTGAAGCTTAATATTTTGTAATATAGCAATGTCGAGTACGTCGGCTGTGTCATACGTACTATGATGTGTTGGTTCTGCAGGGCCTGCCACCACTGCATAATTTGAACTGGAGTAGCTGAAGAGTATGCAGCCGTTTCTGTTTGTGGTTTTACTGTTCCATGCCGGGTGTTTCGCGTTTAGGTCACCGGCAATGATAACTTGATCTTTATTGCCCAGGACGGCATCTAGATCTGAATGTAGTAGATTCTTTGATGGAGGGTTATAAGCTGCATAAAGTGTTAGCTTCCCAGCTGAGGTAGTGGGTACTACTGTTCCTGTGAGTTCTAGATTTCTGGTTGAGGGGCTGGTTACAGAGTGGTGATCGATGTGGTTTTTTATGAAAATGGCAGTGCCACCTCCTCTGTAATTTATTCTGTCGAGGAGGTATCCTCTAACTTTGGGGTTGTCTGCTGATATTAAGTGGGATTCGTTTATTAGGATTATGTCAGGGTTGTATCTCACTGCAAATTCTTGGAGTTCCAGAATCTTGTTTCTAAGTCCGTTTGCGTTCCAAGCGATGATCTGTATGGAAACTGGAGTGCTTTTATTTTTATGCATTTATGAGAGCTGCTAGGATGGATTGGGTTTCTTGTAGAAATAATTTTCTGGAGGCTGATGTGGGGTTAGATTTGCTGAAGTCTTGCAGCATATTTGCAAGGGAGTTTGTGATGACGGCTGCTAAATTTAGGTTGTATGGCTGCAGAGTGGCCTTTGTTGAGCGGACTACATCTGCATAGGACTTCGTCTGCCGTTTGAGGTTTGCTTCGATCGGGGCTTCTGGTTGCGGCAGTTGGTTTTGTATCGTGTTTTGTCGACCTCTGGTGGGTTGAGGAGTTAGAGTTACTGCTGCTGGTTTTTGTAGATTAGTAGAGGGAGCAGATAGTTTATTTTTTGGGTGTTGTATACATCCTTTGTAGTTTGCTGGATGCGGGCCCCCGCAGTTTGCACATTTAGCCGGGGTGGATTTTGGCTTGGTGCAGGTATATGTGTGGTGGCTCTCCCCGAATTTTAAGCACTTGTATTCTGCTTTACATAATCTCTGGACATGACCATACTTTTGGCACCTGTGGCACTGTCCTGAGGAGGTCCTCTTTTTTTAGTGGTCTGGGCTGATTTTTAGCCCACAAATTGAAGTTAGGGCATATATGTTTTTATATGCCTGGCGGATCTCTACTAAGACGAGTGGCATTGGACTTTTGTCTGCTCTGGTCATTCTGCTGACCTTGATGGGTGGCAGGTCTTCGAAGCAGAGATCGGCGGCTATGTCTCCTTCAGGCTCCTCTCAGAGTCGAGGGTGAAGGTGTGGTATTGTATACCTTTATTGTCTAGCTCCTTTGTGAATCTGCGGTAGTCCATTATAGTGGCGGGTTGGATTTTGATGCCATCGTCTAAGTTCTTTGCTGTAGTGTATGCTATCTGTAGACTAGTCATAGTGGCCCGTAGTTCTGTCCACCTATTCTTTTCTCTTAAGATAATTGGAGGCAATTTCTCTTTAGTGGAGGCAGGAGGGTCAGAGTTGTGTCCATCTTCCTCCATACCTTCATCTGTGTGTGGTTCTGTCGACTGTGTTTTGCGTTTTTCCGCGGGTGGGACTCTCCTTGATCCAGGGGGTGGGGATTGGAAACCACCAAATCCAATTTTTCCTCTGTATTAGCAGAATCCTCGCTTTCCTCATCATCATCCCTCGTTGTGGAGTACAGGTTCAAATAGCCTGGCCATTCCACTTCAAATTTTTTTAGTAATTTTTTGAGTAGGCTTAGAGCCAGACCTTTGTCTAGTGTTTCTATCAGGGCGTCGGTGTGTATGTCAGTCATAATTACGTCTAGTAGGTTTTGATCAGGGGTTGGTCAATTACTAAAACTGAGAATTAATAGCAAAAACTTACTTTTCGCTGAGTGAATCTTAATCAAAATGCACTCCTTGTATCGCATGCAACAGGAAAAGTTTTCCACAAGTTCGCTTTCTGCGATAGCTACCGTTAAAATCCAATGACGTATTTTCTTTTTCAGAAATCACTACAATTCCTAATTTGCAACTAAATCAAAGCCTTACCTCTATATATCAATCAATCAATCAAATTGCATCTCCGAATTCACTGAGTACCTACATCCCCTCCTCCGAGAGTTTAATGAAAATGCGAATCCCAATTCAAATTTGTTGATTATATTAAACTTTTTATTTAGGAGTAACTTATACAAGAATAATTTCGGTGTATAAATTAAAAATAACTTTGTTGAACAATAAATGTAAAAAATATATTGCATATTAAATTTGTTTTTTGTATGTTATTATTGTCATCAAGTTTCAAATTTTTACACACCCGCTACAAAAAAAAGTAAGTAAATATTAAAAATACCGAGTTTAGAACTGAAGATATCTTTGTGTATACATTTATTTAATATAATTAGGAACAATCTAACAAATTCTAGCAAATTAAATTGCATTCTGCTGTAGTATTTTGTGTCATTTTATTCACGTAACAGAACTTTCCCTCACCTATTTTCCATTAGAAGGAGCAGGAATGGTAGATATGGATAGTTCCTGATTGTTAGTTAAAAAGAACAATCTTCTTCGTAATTATAACGGAAATTATGCTGACTTTTAATGTCCTATAATATTTCGCCAGTTATACTGTTGAACGTTTTACGAGTAATGCGCATGCTCATAACTTCTGCTTGGTAATAGACATAGTTTGTCACTTTACAGTTTGATATCGATGAAAAATGAATGAATAATAAACACGGAAAATAAAGTATCGTTACAATTAATTTTTTTCTGGTGTTTTTCCACAGCAAATGTTATTTGTGGGGATATCCACTATTAAGATATTCATTAAACAATTTTTAAAATGTAAAATGTTACCCAATTCTGTTTAATCAATTCTGACAACAGGAGCTAATGAATTGATTAGCATGTGTCCTTGTAGCGCAGTGGATGTACTCCATCTGGACACACATCCACTCACATGGATGTGAGAGAATTTATGGAAAAGATTCAGGCCCAGATATACTGCAAAAACTCAACAAGCAACTAAATGAAATCATAACAGACACAATAAATAGAAAAAAAGATAACAAAACACCAATGGCGAAAGATAGGCCTTATCTCTGAAGAATATGAAGAAAACATGCAAAATCCCAGAAAAAATTAAAATTTTTGAAAATACTGAAAAACCAAAGAAAAGAAAAGCAACAGATTCGTTACGCATCTACTATTTGTATTGCACCATATTATACCTAAAGAACTTGTTTTGTCTTTTGCTCGTTAGATGGCAGCACTCATCCACAATGCCTTGTCCAATGTCATATTTACATAGAAATGGTCTTCCATTGATTTTTGTTTAGAACGATGTTTCTGTAATGAATTCATGGATGAAAATGTTAAAAAGGCATTGATTTTAATTTTTGATTTTCATCATTTATATCGTGATTACATTCTGAAGATTTGGATGGTTGCATTAAAATAATATTTTTAATCATTCCAATATTAATTGTATGCATATTTTCGTGCATGCTGTCAATATACTAATAAATCACTCTTGTTTATTGAGCAGTATGATGACTGAAAAATTTTATACATTCTCTGCTAATTCAGCATGAAATTCCAGTTTCATAAATTGTTAAACAGATAAAGCAAATTGTGTTGTGACGTCATAGATGACGTCTTCATTGTTTATTTGTGTTATCATAACGTCTGTCATAACCCAATTCTGTAATATTTAGGTGTTTTATGTATTTTGACCACAGCTGGTTTATAAGTTCATTTTCATTCTATCGTGTTGGACACCGTGTCCTTTCGGGGCCTTCTTTAAATTTGCAACATAGCTATTAAAATTCAGTATATGAACATTTTTGGAGTATCCAAATTACCTTCCTTAGCAGTACGATAAATAGACCATGATTTCAATTTTTTTAGAATGGTGTTATTCAGAATTTTCAGAATAATCTATTTCTTGTTCCCTTTGTTATTTAAGGACAAACCCTCAGACGAAATCCATCCTGTCTCTGTAATGGCATTCATTCGTTCTATCTTATTCTACTCGCAAGCAATTTCTGACAATACTATAAAACAATATTGTCACTTTAATCCGCTTTAAGAACTTTTGGGATTGGTTGAAGCACTCCTCAACTGCATTTTGTTTTTATGAATGAACTTGAATTTAATAATAAAAATTAATTTATTAATACTGGACAATAAAACAAAAAGACAAACCAAGATTAACAACAGCAGAAATGAAGTTTATGAGAAAAACTGCAAAGTATACCCTATTGGATCACAAAAGAAATGAAGAAATTATTAAAGAATTAAACCAAGAACCAGTAATAGAAAAAATTAAAAAATATAAACATAAATGGATGGAACACGTTCAAAGAATGAAAATAGAAAAATAAGCAAAACAAGCCTTAAATTACAAGCCATTAGGAAAAAGAAAACCAGGACGTCCTCTTAAAAGATTCAACGATCACTTCTAAGACCGGAACAGGCCATACTAGGCCTATATCATTGCTACGCATGATGATGATGATGACTTTTGACTTGTAAAACAGTAAATTCTATTTACGATTTTATTAAATAAAAAATGTAGTGCATAAATTCTTAACAATATCGATTAAAATTAAAAACATTTAATAATACATTACCAATTACTTTGTGTAGATGGAACATAATAATATAAATAAATTAATAAATAGTTTAACGTAATGACAGAAATAAATTACTAATACTTGAATTTAATAATAAAATTAAGTTGACAATAATTGAAAACAGATGGCGCTAAATGCATAATTTAGATATAATTATTCACCAGGAAATTTCTGTGGAATCGCTATGTATGATGACATCACAAATGACCTATGGATGACGTTTTTACACATATATGTATATCAATTCTCGTACAAAAGGGTACGAAATTTATAGGTATCTTGAAAAGCGATAGTAATAATGTTCAATCTATCTTATTATTTACTTCATGAAGATTGGCTTGCGGCATTGAATTAAATTCCAATTAATATTGTATATCTCTCTCTTGGGAAAATATAAACGAAATTCGTATTTTTCAAACATAATTTATACTCTGGTATCACAATATTACTTTAAAATATAAATTATATACTCCACTAATTTCTTACTTCATCAGGAATGTCCTTATTTATCAGTTTGAAAACGTACAGAAGAAGTATGATTCCTGAAATAAAAACTAATCTCAAATATATTGGTTTGAGAAGTCACACACAAGCTTCACGATCAATCTCGAATGTCAAAGTTGATCATCCAAGAATTTTACATCTTTAAGAAATTTGATTAATTGTTGCTTGTAAATTTGACTGTTTAATCAGGATATTTTAATCAAAATAATTCCTCTTTACGACAAACTAGCATCTTTTTAAGGATTTATTTTTTTTATTATGAACTCAAAAGTGCAATACATTTTCCCTTGTGATCAACATCAATAGCTGTGTGTCCTACTGGGTGTTCTAGTCTTCGGAGAGAGATACTCATCTTATCCTAGAATTTTGGTGGCGCAGCTGACTAACAAACAAATTTTCCAAAATTTAAATTAGAATAAACACCAGTAAATCAGACAAAGAGATTGTCTCCAGCCCGAGGCACTTGCTCTGTTCTTGACGTCTTGCACACGTGATCCTTACTGCCTGCGGCCACAAGATAGAGGTATCGTAACTGACGAGAAGTCAGAAGTATAGTAAAAGTTAAGTTTCAAGCGAGAAAACGTAGATTTTGACAAAGGCACAACCGAACAAGAATTAATTTAAAGTAGAATTAGTTATAACAATAAAACTAGAGATTTTAACAATGGCGCAGTTGATAGGATTTAATTCACACAGTTAATTGATCAATATAGTGAATTAAAGTGAGCAAGTTTTGAATTAGAATCAGGCAATTAGAGAAAAAAAAAAAGGGGGGGGATTTTTTTTCTGAGATTTTTGAAATTTTGTGAATTAATGTACAAGGGTATGAAGCAGCCATCTAGTACAGGAATGGATGACGTTGAATTCTTCAGGACTATAAATCCTCAGCAAGTTTTTCCAGAGGAAACAGATTTTTTTTAGCTTCGTCGAGGAATTAAGGAAAGTGGGTAGATGGACAGATTTTCAACTTCTCATCTTGTTAAGAAGTAAGCTTTTCAGAAAAACAAAAAACTTTCTGTATTCTTCCCCAATTTTGAAAGATACTTTGGACTACTCCAAGTTTAAAGAGATATTAATTTCTCAGTTCTCTAAAGTAAGAAGTTTAGTCCCTAACATATAGAAATTACATGACTGAGTACTACAATAGATTATTGACCATTGCCAACAGTCTGAGCGTCTCTCATGAGGATAAACCTCACTTCGACTGGGCAGTGTTTCAGCAGTTCAGGTTAGGGGTGAAGCAAGAGTTGAAGGAGACCACTTATCAGAAAATAATCACAAATCTTGAGGAATGTTTCATCGCCGTGAAACAGAAGCTCATCTAAGAGGAAGACTAAAGATCAAAAGGATAGTGAGGGAGAAAGATCAGTCAACGTCAATCGGATAACTGACAATACGACCAACATCACAAGGGAAGTAAGGCTAACTAACACGGAAGAAGTACGATCAGTGGTCAAACAAGAAGTTCAACAGCCCGTAATGGACCATCTTATGCTGTTCTGAACCAGCTGGCGGCAGTAACCGTGAGGTCCTCAGAATCAACTGTCCCTCGAACAGAGAGGACTAATGAATTAATTAGACAAGAATTTGAAAGACTTCAACAGCCAATGTTGGACAGTCTTGATGCTGTAATACAAAAGTTGTGACAGAACGGAAACCCGAAGTGTCTCTACCTCAATCAGAGAGAAATAATGAGCAAGGAGACAGAAGGGAGCCTCCTAGATGTTTTAATTGTAACAAGATTGGATACTTAGCCCGTAATTGTTTTAGTAACAAGAGACTCTCCAACAGGAATAATAATTATGAATCAAAGTTTGGGCACACTCCTCATAGAAATGAAAGAAAACCATGGAGCAGAAGGCAGTGGAGTCATGCACAACAGGGAAGATCGAGAATCATAATCAAAGGGAAGATACAGGGATCTAATTGAAGCAAGTAGAATAGGTTGTAGGTAAAATCTCTCCAGAAAATCTGCAGGAATGAAGTCAAAATTTTTTTAGGAAAAAAAAATTTTTTGGAAGAGGAAACTTGTAAAACTTGAATAAAAGGAGTTTTTGTAATAAAATACCTTTTATGCAGATTTTACAAGTATGATAAGTCTCACTAAAATACTTGTGAATTAATAGAAAAACTTGGTGCAATTGAAATGGAAATAATGTTTTTTCTTTGAATTATTGAATATTCTAATATCAAACGTTTTGTGTAAGAAAAAAGGAAATTATATATAAGGTAAATTGTATCCAAATAAACCTCTAGTTAACAAAAATTCCAGACAGATTAAGTCATGACTTGAGACTACTGCAAACACGAAGGTCGACATTACAAGGGGGTTCCCAACTAAATGGACCGATCGACGAGGGTGACAGGTGCAGAACATCAAGGTAACCAGGGGACTATGACGTAAGAAAAACAAAGGTCATCAGAACCATATAAATAGTTTCCTGGGGCCTTTTTCTTGGAGTATATACATATAGACATGGAAAATGAAATAGATGAGACGATATTCGAGCAAGTCTATCGCGAATTCCTCAGACTAGGTGAAGTACTCAGCACCAACTGGCCAGGGAAAATAAAACTTTATGATACGTTTCCCCCCACAGTCGTCACAGATGATGACACCGCTAATATGGAGAAGCAGTTGCACCCGACGAACTTTACTTCCTCGGAATTCGAAGAGGTCCGCACGCGAAAGAAGCGCAGAACAACCACAGACCCACCCAAGCATAACGAAATGGAAGAAGACGGTCGCGATTCAGACTCCACTGCCTCTACCAAAGAGAAGATGCCACCCATTATTCTTCGTGAAAAGCACAGGTGGGCAATTATTAGGACCACCATGTCGGAACAACAGATATCCTACAAAATGGCCAAAAACACAGATGATGGCATCAAAATCCACCCGACCACGGTAATGGACTACAGAAGGCTAACGAATGAAATGAACTCAAAAGGTGTAAAATACCATACTTTCTCCCTGAGCTCGGAGCAAAACCTGAAGGTGGTACTTAGAGGTATTTCCGAGGACACATCCACGGAAGAAATAGCCGAAGATCTCAGCTCCCAAGACTTGCCACCTGTTAAAGTTAGCAGAATGGTCAGAGCTGATAAAACTCGAATGCCACTGGTCTTGGTAGAAATTCACCAGGCCTAGTCTGTGGCGTCAAGATTAGCCCAGAGCCCTTAAGAAAAAGGGCATCATCAGGACAATGCCACCGCTGTCAGAAGTTCGACCTCCTTTTCAACACAAAAATCCCCTGGAAAACAGAACTCAAATACCTTGGCGTAATACTAGACAAAAGGCTAACTTTCAATTCTCATATCAAGGCTCTCTGTGCAAAGGCATCAAAAGCCATTGCTCAAATCTATCCCCTGATCAACAGGACCAGTAAACTAAACCCCAGAATCAAAATGCTTATCTACAAACTGATGATCCGCCCTATACTCACTTATGCTTCTCCAGCCTGGAGTCATACCGCTGATACTAACATTCCCAAATTGCAACGAGTACAGAATAAATGCCTTCGTATGATCCTAACCGCCCCACGGTTCATTAGAACTGTGCAGCTCCATCGAGACACAGATGTCCCCTACATATACACTTATCTGCAAACTACAGCAACAAAGTTCTTGAAAAAAGCATCGGCACACCCCAATGAACTAGTTCAACTAGCTACGAATTACGATGCCATAGATTGTTTCAAATACAAAAGACCCAAAGCCATACTAATCCCCCCGCCTCTATTATTTAACCTCCAAGCCCGCTCAGGGCGAGCAATTAGCTCACAAACATTTCCACTCACTGTTTCCATACCAGATAGCGGGGAACATGAAAAGCGCTTTGCTTCACCCTTAGAGCAAGAAATGTTAATCGTTAATCTTTTTCTTGGAGTTCGAGTCGATTCGGTGTCCAGTTTCCGTTCATGGGTCAGCGTGAAGTTACGAGGTCACATGGAGTTCTGACTCATGACAATATCAAGGTCAACAACATAACAAGAAATGGTATATATAAAATGATTGCATATCTAACTTTGTTGTTAGATAGTGCGTATTAGATTTACGTCAAATTAATTTGTGTATTTGTTTCTTAGTGATGAATAAATTGTTTTCTGGTCAAAAATAACTTGCCTGATCTCTACGTCCAATGCACTACTCATAAAATCGAGCTTATGTGTCTAAAGTAGATATTGGCACGACTGCAGAGTAAGAGTAATTATTCTCGTGATAATAATACTAATAAACTTTTATTTTTATTAATATTTTTTTTATTAATAATGTATTTTATAATGAATAATAACATAAAACTTTAAATGGTATGATAACATATTCACATTTTTGTTAAGGAGATACGAAGTGTTTAAAAGCATTTCTTCCACTCGGTTCGATGCTACTCTAGCTGGAAAAAGTATTTTAAAATTCAAGTCACTTCAGGTCTCCAATAAGCAAAGTACTGTTACGAACTAAAATGACCTGGATAGCGTGGACAGTCACGTGCGTGGAGGGTTACAGGGACGCTCTTCGTGGTGATGTCTGTTGTTGATGCCAAACAAATGAGACGACAAACAAAAATAATTCATAACTTCATCTTTTATTTGCAGTTTCTATTTTTATAGCGGCAACACAATAAGCATCTGATGCAATCTCACATTGATTGTTCTTGTTTCTGGCGATCCTGACATATCCACATTCACCCCATTCGTCTCCCCAGCTGCAAAAAAAAAGATCAAATCAGTTGATTTAAATTCCATGTTTCAATTTCCGTAGCTATTGTTGTTATTCATGTCGAAGTTTCTGAAACAAACTACGAGGATGCTGAATATAAGGAAATAATTTAATAGCTCAAATTAATGAATTTTCAGCCGACGTTTCGCCAGCTTCAGCTAGCATTATCAGAGACAACTTAACACTACACCTGGATAACAAGGACAGTCACATGCATGGAGGGCAACACTCATGGACAGATAGACCAGTGCACCAAAGCTGTTTAAAACCATCCCGTCCATTCTGTTGCAGTTCACCGAGTTTTGTAGAACCTGTGCCGCTTCCAGGAACAGTCTGTCCGATTTAAACCGGGATTTGTAAATTAGCGTGGATTTCTTCCATCTTACAAAGTGGTCTTTCTCCTGGGAAGGAGAGAGAGGATCTAATCCTTGATTTGTCTTAGGCAGGTAAATATTTTGTTTAAAGGTTTGTATACAGTTTTGATTGTCTGTCGTTTCACGAGGGAACCCAGTTTATTGTTGTGCCGGGCAAAGATACTGGTGCATGTGTAGTCTGGTTTGGGAATGGGTGGTGATTTGATGCTCTTTTTAACGAGTTTGATCAGGGGTGTTTTGTTGTATCCATTTTACTGGAACGATGTGAGTAGAGCCTGCTGTTTCAGGTGCAGCGCTTGTCCTGAGGATGAAGTTCGCTCGGATGTATAGGCCAAGATTTTGAAAATTCCAAGTTTCTGGGCAGGATAATGGTGTGAAGTGATAGTTAGGTATCTGCCTGTGGGGGGGGGGGGGGGGCTTAGATTAACTTGTAACTAAAGTATTGAGGAAGGCAAGAGCTCCGTTTTCTTCATCCGCAGTGACTCTAATACAAGTATGAATATTATTGAGAAAATGTACAAAGTTAGAGCCTGAGAATCTTGCCGCCAAATGAAATCATCTGAATACCATAACTATACTTTGAGCTTGAAGGGGAAGAATTAAGTACCACAGATTCAAAATTTTCCATGTTTAAATTTGTAATGGAGGAGTAAAATGGGGAGCCTGTTGCTACTCCTTCAATTTGTTTAAAGAGCTAGTTGATCCAGATAAAATACCCTGATTTCAAACAGTGTTTAAAGAGTGGGTAAATGTAAGAGAAATAAATTTTGGATAGGAGAATTAGTGAGTCGTCGATTGGAACATTTGTAAAAAGGAATGACACATCTCTACCAAGCTATCGTGCTACTGTAATGGAAGATATTCTATAGTGCTTTTAAAACTTATATTATGTTCTACAAAACCTCAGTTATCTGAAACAGAATGGACAGTATGATTTTACAGATTTTGGCACACGTCCGTATCTATCCATCAGCATTACCAACAGGAATCACAGCGAAGAACGCAACTATCACCCACTACACACATGGCTATCCTTGTTATCTAGATCATTTTAGTTTGTCTTCGCTGATTGTGTAGTGTTAAATTGCCTTTGATAATGCTAGCTTAAACTATCGAAACCCCGGCTGTAAATAATTAATTTGAGCTATTAAATTATTAGCTTACATTCAGTGTCCTTGCATTTTATTTTTTTCAGTATTTTCAATATGAATAACATGTGATTAAAAGCTGTCAATGCAATTCATGAAGAATTATAATTTATTCTTGTGTGTCAAATGAAATATAGATATAAATAAAATTACGAAAATAAAAACATAAAATATTATTGGAAACTATTAGTCAGCTGAAACTAAAGAAAATCGACCATAGCACCTAAACTCTTTCAGACAATAGTATATTGCATTAGGGTTAGGGAGAACGAGATGATGGCTCTTGGCTGCCATATTCACTTTACCGGATGCCATTTAAAATTAGTGCAAGTCTTGGGTTAGATACGGTTAAAACGACCTTTCATACTTACTTCAGGGAATAAAAGGCAGAGCAGATTTATTTATTTATTTTGAGCAATGAAATTGTAAAACAACGATATGCTTTGACATCTAGTGATAGCGCATGTGATTGTTAAGTACCCGTGCCTAATTTCTGAAGTATTTTTCGTGTATCGTGTCTTTCGTTCTTATCTAAGTAATCTCTGTCTTTATAGAATTCGCAATAAGATATTTCAATTTAGAGTATATACATACGAACTTTATTACACTTCCATAAGCTTGAAATGTTATACGTGGCTGAGACGTGATAATCCCACCATATTACATAATTTTCTTATACTGCAGATTAAAAACGTATGTGCTTTTCCCGATATTGGCTAATCAGATTTGCGAAAAAAAAAGTCAAAAATCATTTCGATATTAGATACTAGAATTTATCATAAAGATCTCTCTTCTGATCCAGCATTAGAGCTATTACAAGAAGCAAGGCAAATACCTCAGAAAAATTACAATGAAAAACTAACAAAAGCAAACTAAAAAATGTTGATGTTGCTGAACTTTAAGGATAGAAACTTTAAAACCATATTTCAAAACATTTTAGTTTCACTTTTTATTATTGAATTATTCCAGACTATATAAATTAAAGAAATAAATCGACTATCGCCTTTTATCTCCCAGCAGGAATAGGCATGGCCATTTAGCCTTAATTAACTTTTTGAAGTGAATAGCTAGGCTCTACCTTTGTCACATATATTCTGTGTCAACAGAGAATATCTGGGAGAAGACTATCAGCGATTTTAATTGGCTCCCAGAGAGGAGAATGGGGGAAGACAACTGCCGCCATCTTATGGTCACTAATCCTAGTACGTTATATATTTGTCAGAACAACTGTGAGTTCTACAGTCAAATTTCGGCAGTTTACAACATGAAAAACACGAGTTTGGGAGAGTCAAAAACTCTTGCCAGGTCAGAGATCGATTAACTGAAGAATTGGTCAAAGAAGGCTTTAAAAAAGTTCCTCTAGTCAGTTAATGAAATGGATCTTGGAACAGTCTTTCTTCCATGGATGTAAATACCAATTCCACAGGCCTTAGTAATTCGAGTATATTTAGTATACTATAAATGAGAACATTAATTTGGGATACATTTGTATGCAAATTATTTTCGAAAAAAATCAATTTGGGATTCCATTATGTGCATTGGATATACAAACGCGTCAAAGCATAATCTATAGTTTAATTGTTATGCTGCAAAATAACAGAACAATAAAAAAATTAAAATAACAATCCTTTATATAAAAATTCCTGCATTATGTTTAAATCAGGAGAAGTATGTAAAATAATCTGTTGGGTTATTCTACCATTATTTAATTTTTCTGCTTATTCTTTTTCAACCAATTTGATATATTTTTAATCTAAATATGTAAGCAGTAAATCTAATTCACCAGTTGTCTAAATTACTCAAAGCCGGTGAAAAGAGTTTCACCACAATGAAGAACTAAAGTTTAGCCTTGATATGAATTGGGTCACGGAATTCGATGACTTAAGACAATGAACTTCTTTTTAAAAATTTTCAAACAATCTTGTAAGTATATAACCTACTCGTAGAGTACCAAGAAGAAGAACCACAGCTTCCTCATCTTACATCACATGATTGTTAAAGTGTTGCATTTAGCCGAGATCCCCATTGAGCATTTCCATATTTCGGAATGGGCCTATGGAAGAATTACCAGAATTCCATCGCAACCTTCCTTTGGGTTTATTGACTAAGATGACATTTTCTCATTTCACTGAACTGAAATATAGATTATATTCTACACAGTTGATTCTGGATAATGTATTTGCGGATTTTACTAATATTACGAAGGGATAGGCCAGTGACATAGCTATCATACATGATATTTCTTTCTGATTGCGTTCTTATGTACCTTTATACAGCAGCATTTATGTGCTGCTGTGTAAAAGTACATAAGAACACAAGTAGGAACCCTGTTTTGTTGTGGAAAAAATAGAGTATTCACGGAGTAACCACTCCATTCAAGTATCAAGCTTACCAAGGTTTATCAACTGAATCTTCTTTCTCCTGGAGAAGAGATCGAAAATCAATGAATTTTCTACATTACACAAATTTCATAAGTAGTTTGCACATTTCTTAAAAACGATCGTAAGGCAGCAAAAGTGAGGTTGACTGACATTTAGCAACAGGGAATTTTATTATCAGGAGTATTTGACATTTTGTACACTATCTAACCAGCCTACAGCAGTAAATTCACACTTCTGATATCTATTCGCAAAGACTCATCAATAAGTTGAATCACAGTATTTCCAGAGAGGCTTAATTTATTTAGTGATTACATTATACATAATTATGTTATATTATTTTAATATTAAATGATCTAATATTATTATTAGATCATTTACCTGTTCTTCACGAGCCAGTATTCTTTTTCTTTCTCTTTACCAAAGCCAATAATGAGAACTGCATGATACATATCCGCTTGGGTATAAATTCCTTCTCTGAACATACAGAAATATTGTCATCATTAAATACTTCTCGTAATTACCAATAAATTTTGCAAAAATATAAATTCAAACATTTAGACATAATTGGGGAATTTTTGGAAGTAAAATTCTAAAATTTCCATTTGCTATTGAAATGCTGTAAATTAATTGATATCAACTGACTTAATTGCTATATCTATGTCTTATACCTTTTCATCCGCTCTATGAAGACAGAAGACACCTTCTAACGTTGCACGAATCGGTAGACCGCTGGTTCTTGTCTTGGATCATCGCCAAGTTTATGTGCAATTAAAACGACTGATAGATGAGTGGCAAGGCATACTAATCTTAAATTGTATTTATTTGAGCGTACTCGTGCAGTTGATTTGCTGATATTCCTGTTCTTTCACAGTCATTTTTATCCATTGCTGGACGAAGAACTCGAATGTTTTCCATTCAGTCTCATCTTGAGCTTTTCTATGCCATTTGAGTTCCACCTTCTTTTTATTCCGTCCTCCCACCGTCTTTCTTTAGAAGCGCTCATTGCACCTAAGGGGATACCATTCAGATTTCAACTTTCCCCCACCCCCCCCCCCCCCCACCCCCCCCCCCCCCCACCCCCCCCCCCCCCCACCCCCCCCCCCCCCCACCCCCCCCCCCCCCCACCCCCCCCCCCCCCCACCCCCCCCCCCCCCCACCCCCCCCCCCCCCCACCCCCCCCCCCCCCCACCCCCCCCCCCCCCCACCCCCCCCCCCCCCCACCCCCCCCCCCCCCCACCCCCCCCCCCCCCCACCCCCCCCCCCCCCCACCCCCCCCCCCCCCCACCCCCCCCCCCCCCCACCCCCCCCCCCCCCCACCCCCCCCCCCCCCCACCCCCCCCCCCCCCCACCCCCCCCCCCCCCCACCCCCCCCCCCCCCCACCCCCCCCCCCCCCCACCCCCCCCCCCCCCCACCCCCCCCCCCCCCCACCCCCCCCCCCCCCCACCCCCCCCCCCCCCCACCCCCCCCCCCCCCCACCCCCCCCCCCCCCCACCCCCCCCCCCCCCCACCCCCCCCCCCCCCCACCCCCCCCCCCCCCAATTGCCTCCTAATAAAAGCGTAAGACGATCTTTAGATACTTTGTATCCCGGTTGAGATGATTCAGTTTTAGCTAGGAAAGTTATTGTTGGCATACGCTTCCAAAAGAGACCAATTTCGTCGAAGTTCAATATTTGCCGATCGTCATAATCACCCTCCTGAATTATCCTTTGCAATTCTTCAGGAAACTTGGTCTAGAATCTTTATCAGCACTAACAGATTCCCCAGTAATATTCAAGTTTTGCAGTTCAGCTCGATTTTTAAAACGGTCAAACCATCCTAAACTCGCAGTAAAGCTGTCACATTCCTCTTGAGATTTGGTCTCCTTCAACGAGGTAAAAATATTGAGAGCTTTTGACTGAATATTCCCTGTACTAAGAGGTATTCTTTTTTGGGTTACAGTCCTCAATTCAGAGTGACAAAAGACGCTACATGATCTTGATCATTAAATGGCTTGTATTTCGGGTGATCTGCATGCTTAAAGAAGCTGTAGCAACTTTTCCTTGTTTTCTGAATTATTTGCTCTTATTTATTAAGAGCAAAGAACTGGGATACTCGCTGTATCCCAGGTCTCGCACAGTCCTTGTATTGCTAGCACCATTTTCATGTCTCTTAATGACTGCCAGCTTTTCCTCTAACGTAATAACTTTTCTTCTCTTTTTATTACTGCCGCGTTCTTTATCAGTCTTTCTCTTTTCCATTTCAGGGGTTGATTATAATAATGCCTTATAAGTATCTAAAGTATAATAAAGCCTTATAGGTATTATCACTCTAACTTAAAGCAAAATGAAGGAAAAGTATTGCCACTGCCTACTGGCTGCTATATTCATAAGTGCCGCTGCAGATTGGCGACAAAAATTTTCGCGTAACGTAAAAAAATCATGTTGATTCATTAATCATCCTCTTAAATCAGGAAATGGTATCATTTGACTAAATCGCGCTCACTGAAATTATCGCGCATATCGAATTCGCGTTAAGCGAGGTTTCCTGTAAAACTAAAGTATAAATATCGTAAATACTATGTTGACACATTCTATTCATGTTTATGTCCCTTCCGATGCGCTGTGGTGGACAACTCGCGGTACTCACAGCAACTGCAGTATTTGAGTAATCTTTCTTTCTTTCTTTCTTTCTCTCTCTCTCTCTCTGTCGCTGTTTCTTTTGGGCTCCCACCTATGAAATCTTGTAAACCTCTAGCACATAGTATGTGCTTGTTTGGGCTAAGTATTTTTTCTATTTCTTTTTCTATTTTTTTATTCTTTGTTTTACTTCGGAAATCCCGTCTAGGATCAACCATGGAACTTTTTCAAGCCAAATCAGGCTTCAAATAAATGGGATGTTCCCCACAAAAGCCTTCATAAGTACTTACCTTAGTTGGATAACAGCTTCGAGTGAATCAGATCAGAAACCCATTCGTTATCCATCTTCGAACATTGCCAAATAACCTTTCCGATTCAGAGCAAACGAAAAAGCAAAACTACTTTATGAAAGTAGAACCACATTTTCATATTAAATGTTCAAGTATTGAACCCGATATCTCTGTAGTAGCGTCTAGTCACAAACACTTCAATTCTTCGTATTATATAATAATTTCCTTTGTATTAAAATTAAAGTCCCCCCCTCAATAACGTGTATTAAAATTTACACATTATTACAAAAAAAAAAAAAAATGTGTTACTTAAAAGACACGTTCTCCGAAGAGTTTTGTACATTTTTTGATTATTATTATTATTATTATTATTATTATTATTATTATTATTATTATTATTATTACTATTATTATTATTATTGTGCATTTTATTAAAAATTAATTGCTTCAATTTTATCTCTCTCTATCTATCTGTAAAATATCCTAAAAATGTATGAAGCGCACTGTTGTTATTACTGTCCTAATTTCTTTTCGTCGACTTATAAAAATAAAAACACAAAATTGTTTAGCAATTTCCACATTCTGGCAATTAACATCGCTATTATGTGAAAAATACAAACTTGGCTATTTCTATTTGAGAATCAACACATTTCAACTTGTTTTTCATTTATAACAATTATATTTATTATCATGGAGTTTTTTATTTTTATTTTTATTCGAAGTGTTAACAGCTAAGTTAAATTAATTGTTGATTACACGAATTTCAAAATGACTGTTGATTTCACTCACGTGCGCAGTCAACAATTATGTAGATTACGCACAAATGAATATGGTAATAAGCTAATAAAAAGGTTTATAGTTGTTCCCCCTCCCCGACAAAGTCAGAACAGGTTGTGTTATTAGCGCCATCTCTTGAGGGGTATAAACGTTATCTAGGTTTTAGCAGTTCGAAGAGATAACTTTTTATAATATAAACGTATGTGCTCTTTTGTAAGTTGATTGAACACTCGATCGATTTCTGTTTACAGAGGTGGCTGTTTAGCTCCAGTCTTAATGAAAGTAATTGTTCTATTTTAAAAATAAATGCATAAATTTATTCCATGTTTTTTTTGGCAAATAATTTTTGGGCAGTAATCATTCGTTAATTTGATGAAGTGAAATTATTTCTAAAATGAGCTCGTAAATTTATCTGCTTCATTTAATTTGGTGAAAATTTCATACAAATTTATGAAAGGCGTTAATGACCTGAAAATTAATGGTGTCATGTCACGCTAGCTTTATACAAGATGCGATTTTAAGATACATTAATCCCGAAGTAATCAAACTCGATTACGATTTTTTTTTTTTTTTATTTGTCCTGCGTTGATATAACGGAGAATCTTTATCAGACCCAGGTGTTTATTAGAAACACCTGGGTCTGAGGAAATTTTCTACACGGGATTATTATTAAATTGTATGAAGGTTTCATGCTAAGGTTGTGTATGATAATATAAACAATTGACGGCAGCGACATGAGAAGACGTGGCAATTCTAGGAACTACTCTTCGTTTTAGCGAGAATGGGCCGTCCATGAAACACTCTTATCTTCAGACAATCGGTTGTATTTTTTTTTTTTTTTGTAATAATGTGTAAATTTTAATATACGTTATTGAGGGGGGACTTTAATTTTAATACAAAGGAAATTATTATATAATACGAAGAATTGAAGTGTTTGTGACTAGACGCTACTACAGAGATATCGGGTTCAATACTTGAACATTTAATATGAAGATGTGGTTCTACTGTAATAAAGTAGTTTTGCTTTTTCGTTTGCTCTGAATCGGAAAGGTTATTTGGCAATGTTCGAAGATGGATAACGAATGGGTTTCTGATCTGATTCACTCGAAGCTGTTATCCAACTAAGGTAAGTACTTATGAAGGCTTTTGTGGGGGAACATCCCATTTATTTGAAGCCTGAATTGGCTTGAAAAAGTTCCATGGTTGATCCTAGACGGGATTTCCGAAGTAAAACAAAGAATAAAAAAATAGAAAAAGAAATAGAAAAAATACTTATCCCAAACAAGCACATACTATGTACTAGAGGTTTACAAGATTTCATAGGTGGGAGCCCAAAAGAAAGAGCTACAGAGAGAGAGAAAGAAAGAAAGAAAGATTACTCAAATACTGCAGTTGCTGTGAGTACCGCGAGTTGACCACCACAGCGCATCGGAAGGGACATAAACATGAATAGAATGTGTCAACATAGTATTTACGATATTTATACTTTAGTTTTACAGGAAACCTCGCTTAACCCGAATTCGATATGCGCGATAATTTCAGTGAGCGCGATTTAGTCAAATGATACCATTTCCTGATTTAAGAGGATGATTAATGAATTAACATGATTTTTTTTACGTTACGCGAAAATTTTTGTCGCCAATCTGCAGCGGCACTTATGAATATAGCAGCCAGTGGGCAGTGGCAATACTTTTCCTTCATTTTGCTTTAAGTTAGAGTGATACCTATAAGGCTTTATTATACTTTAGATACTTATAAGGCTTTATTATATTCAACCCCTGAAATGGAAAAGAGAAAGACTGATAAAGAAAGCGGCAGTAATAAAAAGAGAAGAAAAATTATTACGTTAGAGGAAAAGCTGGCAGTCATTAAGAGACATGAAAATGGTGCTAGCAATACAAGGACTGTGCGAGACCTGGGATACAGCGAGTATCCCAGTTCTTTGCTCTTAATAAATAAGGGCAAATAATGCAGAGAACAAGGAAAAGTTGCTACTGCTTCTTTAAACATGCAGATCACCCGAAATACAAGCCATTTAATGATCAAGATGTAGCGTCTTTTGTCACTCTGAATTGAGGACTGTAACCCAAAAAAGAATACCTCTTAGTACAGGGAATATTCAGTCAAAAGCTCTCAATATTTTTACCTCGTTGAAGGAGACCAAATCTCAAGAGGAATGTGACAGCTTTACTGCGAGTTTAGGATGGTTTGACCGTTTTAAAAATCGAGCTGAACTGCAAAACTTGAATATTACTGGGGAATCTGCTAGTGCTGATAAAGATTCTAGGCCAAGTTTCCTGAAGAATTCCAAAGGATAATTCAGGAGGGTGATTATGACGATCGGCAAATATTGAACTTCGACGAAATTGGTCTCTTTTGGAAGCGTATGCCAACAATAACTTTCCTAGCTAAAACTGAATCATCTCAACCGGGATACAAAGTATCTAAAGATCGTCTTACGCTTTTATTAGGAGGCAATGCAGAAAGCGATTTTAAACTCAAGCCTATGTTAGTTTATCGTGTGCAAAATCTAACGTTATTGAAGAAATCAGCGCTGTTGGAAAAGAACTTCGATTTAGTGAAGTGGATAATGAAGATGTGAGAAACTCGCTCGATTCCCATTCAAAATATTTAAACGAGAATAATCTCCTTCAACTAGAAGAACAGCGTGCATATGAAGAAGAAGAAGATAAGGAGTGCTAACAAGAAGAGAATGTTACGACTAAGAAGCCAACTGCCAAAGAACTTGAGCTAGTTTTCAATCACATTGAGTATGCTAAGGAAATTTTGTTTGATGCTGATCCTGATATGAACGAAGCTCCGAAGTCTGCTCAATCAAATGTTTAGACATTGGATAAAAATTTAAGTAATTGATTTATTTTATTCATGGATTAATTAATTAATCCCGTCTTATGCGAGGTTTTCTGTTCTAGAAAATACCAGAAAGAAAAAATAAAATAAAATATTACAAGCGTTATATTCCATTATTGCTTTTTTAAATATTTTTCTTGATAGCAAAGTTATTCCCATCACCCCAATGCATTTTTTTCGGACGCCTGCATATACTCAGGCAATGACGTCCAAGTTAAGTAGCTAATAATGAATCGACGCAAGTGTTTCTAAAATATTGAAATGCACTCAAGAATTACGGAAGTAAAAAAAAAATAGTAAAATCTTAAAAAAGATTTAAGGCTTGGAAAGTGTTTTCACCTTGTCCTAGGTGTGTGTGAGTGTGTAGAGAAATCTTAAAAAATACGATTTTTTTTTAACATCGACGTTGTCGCCAATAGCTTCATATTTGTACGAACTTCATTTTTCTTGGAAATATGGCGATTGCAGACACACATCGCGTCTGTAATTATTAACACACGTGTTTTCAAGCTGCATCGTCAATCATTGTCACTTAAACATTAGATGCTTGCATTAGTTAATATGAATGTCGCAGCTTGCCTTGAATCACTTGCTGTTGATCAGTGAGTTAGTTACGACCCGGATTACAAGAATAACTTTTTATCACAAATGCTATTCTTACCTAACACACGCTTATTCCATTATTTATTGATAATTATTCAAGGATTTATAACAAATCAACTTAATACAATTAAGTTTCTCGCGTAAAACTTAATCTGCCACAAATGGAGGAAAAGGATCCCCTGGAGTGATGGGTGCTTGTAAATTAGAATAATTGCAGACTCGAACGATGTTCAGACGAAGATGAAATAAAAGATCTCCTGGAGAGAGAAAACTAGACATTAAGTTGAAGGGAAGGTGACAGAAGTGTTCCTTTAGCCTTGAGAAATAATGTATAAAAGCAGCGACTGCCTTCAGTAAATTCAGTTGAAGTCTGAAGAAATTGTGCCAAGAATAGTCCAAAAAAGTCGCCCTTGCACATCCCAATCAGCAAAGAGAAGAAAGAGTAAGGTAAATTATAATAATAGTTGAATTTGTATTTTTTCTTCTCTTTGCTGTAAAACCTATCTTAGCTCGTTTTTTTGTAGTAAACTTACAATTCGGAATGTAGCAGCCTATTTGTATCAAATTATGATTGGAAACTAATCAGGTTATATGTGTGCAACTATTTTCGTTCCACTTTAGTTATTATCACCTGCTGACTGCACTATTTCACTCTTCAACGAACAATCGACGCCTAAGGCTAACTAACGTAATGATGGGAATAAGAACCTTTAACGGCGATGAAAACAAATTTAAAACAGCAATTATGGTTACTGCTATTCATTCAATGGAAAATTAATTGCATACTTCCAGAAGTAACCAAGGAAAAATAAATAAATACGTTACAAATAATGTATTTGTAACACAAATGACGTCACATGTGACGTCACTTTTCGCAACAATGCCATTAGACAACTATTTGTAAGCTTGTCTCCTATCCGTACGTGTTTGGATGGGATTAGCAAATATTTTTAAAAAGAAATCGTCTATGAAGAGTTTATTCTGTTATGTTTCGTACTGCTTTAATAATACGCTATTTATTTATGTTTTATAAAAGGATCGTTAACTATTTTGTTTCTTGTTGACATCGTAATATTTGTCCCCATAAACTAATATTTTGTCATAACAAATCGATGATTTTTTTTTCTTTCTGCATTCTCATTTCCTTGAGTTCGAATTTCTACCGTACCTAATCCCTATGTGTTGTTATCTGCAGCTGCTGTCGCTGCATTTTTTATCAGTGGTTTATCATTCGGTATGCTGGTTAATCATTTCAGGAAGTATAAAAATAAAACTAAAAATAAATCCTGAAACGTCTTTTATTTCCAGCGGGACTAGAGGGAGCATTTTCAGTCATAACTAGCGTTAAAAATGATCAGAGGCATCTCTATTAATCACTAACAGCTGAGCTCATGGCTATTAGTGATTTCAAAAGCATAAGGGGGGAGAGAGTGCTTTTGCTACCTCATGGTCTAGTCCATATTAATGTCTAAAATACGAAATAAAATATTTGTAAATATCTTCAAATATAATCTGTAATAATGGTATTAATATTAAAACCAACATACAATACTATCGTATATATCATAAAAATGTAGAGAATCGAAGAGTAGAGTACAAGCAGCGCCACAGAGCTGGAGTGGTGACTTATAGAACCACAATTGAACAACCTCACAATAGTGCGGACGAAAGCAAATTCTTTTCCCTTTTCTGTGGCTTTTTTTTTTTTTTTTTTTTTTTGGTGAGAGAACGCTGCCATTTATCTCCTTAATAAATAACACATTTATAATATATGTGTAATAAATAACAATTTAGACGAGAATGCACGAAACTTTCATTTGGGAGAAGTTATATTAAACCAATAGCAAAAATATTAAATTAACCAGGATTTTAGAAGTTCAGGGAAATTTTAGGGGAAGTAATTACGTTTCCCGGGAACCCCTTGACCTGTTTTTATACTTTCCATATTTGTGCTTTGGGTAACATTGGTAAGCACAATTGGCCCCAGGTGGGTGGTTAATCCCAAACAAATTGAATGTGAGACAACCTTTCACCTTTGCCCATTTAAAGGCGATGGCGCCCGTACTTATTAGCACCCGACGGGGGGGGGGGGATTAAATGTTGTGTATCATGTTGTCATCTTTGTTGCAGGAATGAAAACTTCCTGAAGCTATTCGATTTTAACCCTGATCTGGGTAGATCAGTTCCTAATCGGAAAAAAAAAAAAAAAAGGCAAGCCTGGTTAACAACCACCCTTTTTTATGAACTAAAAACTATATTTAAAAAAGAATGAGATGTTTGATTTCAAATTAAAATAATTAAAACACGAAAAACTAACCGTTCAAGACGCAACTGAGCTGATTTAATATTGACTTAATTCTCACTCAGTCCTCTCGTCTTTGTACTTATGCAAATTTCTTCTTTCTCTTCCCTTACAGACCAAGTAGCGATTTTACATAAATAATTACATTCTTAAAGCCTGCTGATTGGTTGTAATTTCGAAGGAAGCTTATCGAGTTAAAAATAAAATCCAGACTTGATCTCAAGTGTTTTTCTTGAAATGTATTTTTTTTTCCAGGAGAACTTGTTTTTCTTACGTTGTTCAATTTGCTATTTGTTTGGCTTGCATTAGTATATTACATTAATTTTAAGTAATTCAAATATTAAATTGTATTTTCAAATCGTCATTATTTGGACGGGGGGGGGGAAAGAACAACAACAATTGAAAATGGTTTAGTTATTCCTTCTGTCCACCAGGTGGCAGAAGTAAGCTGTATATTTTACATTGTTAGCAGTCCAATATAGTTCGTAATTGATTACGCTATCAAGAACAAAATCGACAATACAGTAAAGTTTTGCACGATAACATATGACATTAAAAAATATATATATTTATATTTTATGAGTGGCCTTGATATTGTAATATTTGAAAGACATGATGCTGAAGTAGACAGACCTTCGGCAGGCATAGTGTGCTACTAATAAAGAACCATTAGAAGAATAATACAGAATTTGGTTAAGAAAGACCTAGAGTTGGTTCGAGTCCAGTTACGAACCCTAAAAAAATCTAATTACACCTTATGAACGGAAGGTGTTTGCAAATTTCAAGAAATGTATTTAACAGAATTCAGATATGTAGCTACGTGCTTGGTACAGTAGGACATTTGTCAATAGTTTATGTGGAATGACTTGGAATTTTTGTATATCCGATAAAATATTTCTGTTTGATTAAAAGATGACTCTCACACGTACGCACACACAAACTTTGATTGCGATAGGTTGGTTTCCTGTAGATGGAGATTTTTCATTTATAGATATATGTATGATTTAAATTAGAAGTAAATAATAAAATATGGATGAATGCTGTGTTGCGCCACCTGTAGGATTTTTTATGAACATTGATATCGATCATATTATTTCAAAATATATTCCTATAAAAGATTTATTTTTAGTCTTAGAACAGGAAATACAATATTTATGTAAGTATAAATACTACATTGATGTAAAACCATGGGTTTCCACACCACCTAGCGGAAGAATTTAGAAACGCGACTCTCTTTGCTCATATCCTTAAGAAAAAAAAATTAATAAAAATAATTATATCTCATTTTTCTAGAGACAACACAATTTGAGAATGAAAGTAGCGAATAGAGTTGGTGGGCTTTTTTTTTTTTTTTCGTGATGCCCAAATGATACTGGGAAAGCTCGCTGATGTTAAAATTATCAAGAACTATGCGCAGATATTTCATCTTATTTTTCTCTTAAAGATATGCTGTAGGCGTATGAGGAGCGTGATTTAGAACAGGGGAGGGAGGGGTTTTATCCCTCAACCATTTCGAAAGGGAGCGGGGAGACTTTCTATCCCGGGTAGCGGGCGGAAGTGGTCGTAAAACATTAAAGAATCAATTTCACGTATCTCTAAAGTGGTAATTAAGCTATGAAAAGATGTTTATCATAAATGGAGGAAAGGCGTACAGGATATACTGTTCATTGCTGTAATTAATAGACCGCTATCAACAGTAAATTATACTTGACATGAAAGGACTTACTCTATTTGCCTTTTGAAATAGTATAGCAAACAGAAACGAGCTAAACAGACCAAACGCATCTGTGAACTTCACAAAATGGAAGCTGTTATCCATTGCAGTTAAACTAAACAAATGAAAGAGATTATCACGAGCAGCTGGAAATAAAATTATTTTAACCGCGAGACTGAAATTGCAGTTGTTATAGAAACGATTTTGAAACAGATAAAAAAAACGTGGCGCTACGTTACTATGGAAACACCATAGCAACTGTTGAATACTACCAGGCAACAATATAATATGTGATAATTGTTCAATCTAATTCACGTGTTTTTTGTTTTGCTGGATTTTCCGGTAACAGTTTTGATGTTCTTCATGAAGGTTATTTTCTTGATCATAAATTAGTAAATAATAATATTTGGTTTACCGATCAAGTGTTGATTAATTTTATTAACTGAACCAACTAGTTTCGCCACGCTTATCTGTTGGCATCTTCAGGGCACTTACATATAGGTTTAAAGAATCTCACAATTATGCGTAACTGCAAAACTGACAAGAATAAAAACTGACTAGAATAATTACAAATAAAATAGTATCGAACGTGAGTGAAACAAGATCAGCTAGCACTTGCTGAGGAACTTTCTGCAGTTTGTATTAAAATTAATTTCTTCCGTTTTTAAGGTTCTGATTAGGGTTTTCCATATCTCTGGGAGTATTAGGCCTTGATTTCTGTTAAGGTTTACAGTAGAACGGGCAACTGTGGCTTCTTCTTTGAAAATTCTTGAATGGTAATCTTCCTCTAAGTAAGGGGAACAACTTTTGTCCCACTCGATGACATGGTTAGTTGTAGAGAAATGAGACGATAGGCCAGAAATGTCCTGTCTGTTGTTTTTGACATAGCCAATGTGCTCCTTTTGCCTGATTTCGAGGTTTCTCGAAGTCTGTCCGATGTAACGAGAGTCACATGAGCATGGAATATTATAAACTGCAGCATATTTATAGATAACCTTTCAAGATGAGTTAAAATTTATTTCAAACAATCTGTACTTGAACCGCTATCCAAGAAGACTAGTCAATAAAGTCCTTTTCTCTGAACCACCACAAAGAGAACAAGAAAAGATTCAATATATAAAAACTATTACAATTCCGTTCGTAAGTGGCATCTCCAACAAGCTCGTCAATCTCCTAAAACAACACAAAATAAGAGTAACATTCAAACCAATAGAATCTATTCGTAAACTACTAAGATCTCCAAAAGACAACCATCCTTTCTATAAATATGCTGGAGTTAATAATATTCCATGCTTCATGTGGCTCTCGTTACATCGGACAGACTTCGAAAAGACTCGAAATCAGGCAAAAGGAGCACATTGGCTATGTCAAAAACAACAGACAGGACATTTCTGGCCTATCGTCTCATTTCTCTACAACTAACCATGTCATCGAGTGGGACAAAAGCTGTTCCCCCTACTTAGAGGAAGATTACCATTCAAGAATTTTCAAAGAAGCAGCCACAGTTGCCCGTTCTACTGTAAACCTTAACAGAAATCAAGGCCTAATACTCCCAGAGATATGGAAAACCCTAATCAGAACCTTAAAAAGGGAAGAAATGAACTTTAATACAAACTACAAAAAGTTCCTCAGCAACAGCTAGCTGATCTTGTACACGCGATACGTGTTTCACGCACGTTCGATACTATTTTATTTGTAATTATTCTAGTCAGTTTTTATTCTTGTCAGTTTTGCAGTTACGCATAATTGTGAGATTCTTTAAACCTATATGTAAGTGCCCTGAAGATGCCAACAGATAAGTGTGGCGAAACTAGTTGGTTCAGTTAATAAAATTGATCAACACTTGATCGGTAAACCAATTATTATTATTTACTAGTTTTGATGTTCTGTTTAAAGTTGCCTATTTTTTTAGACCTAAAATCAGCAGTGCAAATGGAGACGGATGAAAGGAAATAAAGATAATTTAGTCGTAATGTCGGACTATGAACAGGTGCTATTTGCGGTATTTATCTATCTCTCTTATATTAGAGCATATTTTCTTGCTTTCCGATGTATCACGAGTGTATAAATAGTAGAACTACTTGTGGAATTACACTAATCTGGTTCGAACCGTTATAGCAGTCTCAAAGGTAAGTAGACTGATGATTTTGATTTACATTACGTAACTACTAAGATTGTTTATGACATCCATATAAATATCTTTTGAATTTCTCAAGAAATTGTGTGTTTGTTCACTCGCAGACGTGACTATTTTATTTCTGTCTTTATTTAGGTATCAAAATGTTGCCAGTGATTATGATAGCAATGCTTGTTCTACACTCACTGTCACAACAATTCGATCCCGATTTGGACAAACAATGGGAAGAATTCAAGGTAAAAACAAGTTATATCAGTTGTTAAAACTTTAAAGCGTTAAAATGAACTATAAATATTGGAGTTGGTAATATCGTATCACATCCACATTCCATGTTCGTGAACTTATCTATTGTGCTTGAAGAGATATTAATTTCGATGTAAGGGGTAATTTGCAATAACGATAGCCGTAAAATATTAGAAGAGAAGATGTGGGAAAATGATACAGAAACGGGGAGAAAAGATGCAAATTAACAGTATTTAAAATGTATAAAAACAAAACACACACTATTTAAATTTTTTCAAAAAAATGAAATAATCAAAACTTAAAGTGGACCATGGATATGAAAAAAGGGAAAGAAACGCTGAAAAATAAAAAGGTAGTTGATATCTTCACGTAGTGGACGGGTGGGTGGTGGTGGTAAGATCTTACGCAATCTGAATTTAGCATTACTCACTCATGATTAAAAGTAGACAACAAAAAACAAAACAACAACAAACTAAACGAACTTTAATTCAACGAGACTTATTACAATACATTGTTCAAATCAATTAAAATATCTTCTCATCCAGTTCTTTAAGTAAATCTCAACCCAAGAAAGCCTGATTGCTTACATGTTAGTGTTAGAGTATATTAGTATCATCCAATAGCGCACTCATGATTTAATGCTGGGGGGGGGGACGATTTAATAGACGAGTTGAGAATACATTCTACGCATCGCATACGACCTATGACTGAGCATGTGCAACGATTGCTAATTCATAAGTAGTATAAAAATAGAAGATGACACAACATAAATAAAAAAAATGAATTTTAATTAGGAAAAGATGTGTGGAAATTTTTCTAGTGTTTTTTTTCCTTTTCTTTTGATGAAGGCCCCCCCCCCTCTGAGTGAGCCACTGGTATCATCTATAGCAGCGCTTCCCAAACTGTGGGCCGTAGGTTTTGTTGAGGGGGACCGTGAAATAATGAAAACAAATTGAAAATGTTTTAAGACTAAGTAGATTTTTTATTTAAAAAAAATATATTTAATTTTTATTATTTATTTTTTGTTATATTTTATATATTTTAATGGAGGAAAAAATCACACATTGGTGCGGGTTCAAAAATTTTGCTTCTACGTATTTCGGCGCTTAATGAATATTAGTAAATGTATGGTTATTCATATAAGTTTCATTTCAAAGCAGAAATCTAAGAATTGCAGTTTCAAATATTTCCCCTGATATCGGTGTAGCAGTATTGAAACACATCCACCGCATTAAATTGTTATTCAACTTCTTTTATGTTTTTAATTCTTTCTTTATTACTAATCGTTTTATGTTCAAATGTGTTGCAAATGTGTTTTGCAAAATTTTTGCTGTGTATATTTTGTATTGAATATAAATACAATAAATATTATAATAATATAAGTCTATATTACGATTTTTTTAGCGGGGGGCCGTGAAATATTTACATTTTTCCAAAGGGGGGCCCTAACATCCAGACGTTTGGGAAGCACTGATCGTACAGCAGTATCAGTAACAGGTGGGGGGGAATAAGGAATGGAAATCCGAAAACTCATACCCTACCGTTCTAAGGAAAGTTATGTCTGAGTATGAAAAAAAACTGGTTCTGGAAGCAGTGCCGCCTCGTGGTGGCATTCGATCACACGACCTATTGGTCGAAGAGCGGAGGCCCTGAACACCTAGTAAACCAGGCAGACAATTTACAAAATTATGAATAGAAATAATACAAAAATCAATTATATTATGACTCATTTAATGTAATAAAGTGAATCGTATGTATAAATGATTAGCACAAGTCCTTTCTTTGGGATTTTAAGATATTATTTAAAAAAGAGGTTTTTACAATATCTCTTTTAAATCGAAAGTTCAGTCGTGTCAAATTCAAAGTCTTTTGAACTCCATATAAGGAATTAATGGGTGATCCTGAAGGATCTTTCTCTCTAGCAATCCTGTGGACATAAAATCTCCTAGGACAGTCGTTCCACCTGTGGCCTGCATCCAGATGAAGTTTACTGATCTCTTTACAGATATCTGACTATATATCCCTGAACATCACAAATGCAACCTGTACATTGATAACGAAGGTGTGGAAATCCTTTCCATGTCGAACTAATATCTATGGCAAACATTAATTCACAGAAATAAATAACTAAAAAGTATTGCTTGCATGCGCGCAACAAAATATAAAAAAAGTACAATAAGCCATTGTATGGAGAAAGAGAAAGAACGATAAAAAATAGTTTATCAATTTGTATATTACAAGGTTTATCTGATGATTCAGCATGGATTTATTGGACGCGACTCGAAGGCTTTCAGGCCAATTAGTATGAGAATTGGATTTATTGCAGGCATATACAATGTGAGGGGTTAAAAATGTATGAGAGGGATGTTTGTCTCCACATTTACGCATCTGTACTCTGCTCTACAGAGCTTCGGCGCGTGCCTGTATTTCTGGCAGAGGTGGCATTGACCTGCAGATGTTTTCCTTCTGAGTGGTTCAGTCTTTATCACAAGGTTTCAAACAGTCTTTAGATCAGAGATCTCTCTCTCTGATTTCCACTAGAACCAGAGGCATTGGAGGTTTGTCTGCTCGATACATACGCGAGACTTTTATCGGCTGTAAGCCTTGACTTGGAGTCAGTGGCTATTTCATCCCATGTTATCGTTTCCACTAGACCTCTAATAACAACATTTAGTTTTTCTCGATCTTTAGTTGGAATGTATGGTATGGAATTTCCTGTTCACCCAAGAGCATAGTATGCCTACAGTAGTCCGATGCTCCTTCGGGTTGAATGCGGATTCCTTCATCGGCGTTTTTCATCACCTCCGCAACTGTCGACCAGAGGTCTGATGTTCCTCTGATTCAACTACCGGCATCTTATGTAGTCTGCTCTGCCCGGCCATTTGGTGTGTAGCAATATTCCTACTTTTCTGAATACTACGAGCAGTTGTTTATAGTCTAGGACTTCTAATTGAAGATCCATGTCTAGGCCTGATCTGTGATTTAATAGAGGTTTTGTGCGGTTCAGGACCTGCCTTGTCCCTTCCTACTACCAAGTGTACAACGGCAGTCGAAATGTCCTTCTGGAGACGGAAGACTACTGACGGGCACAGGAGAGTGCCTGAGTAAGTTGCATTAAAAGCAAAAATCTTACCTTGCATTGAACAAATGCTGATAATCTGACTTCCAGTCAGTCCTCACAATCGACCATCTCCAATCACTCCTACCTCAAAGTCGAGGTAAAAAAATCACTAATTTTCAACACGACTACTCATCTTAAAAAACAGTGAAACAAGTTGATCATAGAGCCAATCATCTGTTTACGCGAATCAAACTCCTACACTTTACTTCTACTATAAAACTTTATTATAACAATGTGATATAAAACAGAAAAAGGTGTATTCTAGATTTATCTATATTTTTCATAAATTATATTTTTAATTTATTTTCAATAATAAATAATATTTATTATTATTTTTAATAGGAAAATTATAAAATTTTGGTAAAAATTTGAAGAAACAGAATAAACAGTATCAGTAAACCTTGTTTCATTAAGTTTTCTGTGAATTTTCAGTTTTTTCCTGATCAGCAATTAGCAGAGCGATTAAAGTTTAGTGATCATGTGACCATGATTCAACAAATGCATGCTACTCTAAAAGAAAGTTCTTACCACAAAGTGAGGAGATACTCACTTGTCAACAATTAATATATCGAAAATATGTACTTATTTTAGCCTTTATATACGAAAAGCAACTTCGTTTATTGATACGTCAAAATGCACAGGAACACAAATTGAGAGGAATGCGAATTATTTTAATGTCAACAACAACAACATTACTGGCTAGATGGACGAAGCAAATATGCTTTTCATAATTCCCCTTTATCTGTATAAGGAAACTTGGGGATGGGGGTGAGGTTGTGAGCAACGCTGATCCTTTGGGGACTGAGGAGTTAGCTGTGTTCAGCTGGGAGCAGGATTGTCTGGTCTTTTGTGGTCGGATTCGTTGTAGTTGGCAGCTTGTCTGATTAGTGAGTTTGGCTACGTGCTTGCTTATAAGAAGAATTTTTCAGCTAGATGATGAAAGAGCAGAAACATGTATGGTATTCTGGTCTCTCGATGGATCTGGATGTTTCTAATAAACCATGGGCGTCCAATACCATCAGGCACTTATTCAGTATTCACTGTAATTTTAGAATGTTTGCATTCGAGGTATGGCTCCACGCTGGGGAGGCATATGTCATCAGGGCGTATCACCATCAAATATAGTAGTAGCTTTCGTGTATCTAGTTTGCTGCTGCGGTTGATTATGGGGTAGAGTTGAGCTAGGGCTTTGGATGTCTTTGCACCTATGAATTAGATATGGCTATTAAATCGGAGTTTTTTGTCGAAATGTACTCCGAGATATTTGGTTACTGTCTGCCATCGAATGTTTTCTCTAAAGAGCTGGATGTCATCATTGATGGAGGCTTTTCTTCAGGACAATAGTATGGCTGTGCTTTTGTGGGGATTAATTGGATCATCCAGTCCGAGAACCATTTCTCCAGTGTAGTGATACTGTCCTGGAGTCATCGGATTGCCAGGAGGGGAAGGAGAGGTCTTGCTAGTATTGCCGTGTTGTCTACGTATAGAGCTGCGATGGTTGTCCTTGGATTTTGTGGGATGTCTGCGATGTAAATTGCGAATAGTAGGTGGGCCAGTAGAGAGCCCTGTGGAATTCCTGCTGGGATTTTGCGCCTGGTTGAGACTGTTCCGTCGATTTTTACCTGCATGGTTCTTTCACAGAGGTATGCTTTTATTAACCTCATTTGATGTATTGGCATGTTTACTTTTATGAGTTATAGAGAAGACCTTGGTGCCAAATTCTATCAAAGGCCTTAGAGACATCTAGGCATACAGCGCCGTTGTGCAGATTCCAATTACTGTATATCCTGTTGTGATGTATTCTATTAATCGGTGAATTTGTTGAGCTGTGGTGTGCTCTCGTCGGAAGCCGAATTGTTCATTTGGTAAGATTCCTAGTTTGTCTGTTGTTTCTTCTGATCTTGAGAGGATGACTTTTTCTGTGACTTTTCCTAGGGGATGCAATCTGGACCTGGTGCTTTTACTTTAAAATCTTTTTTTTTTTTTTTTGGCTTGATGATTGAAGCAAGAATGCTTTTCATATTCCCCGTTATCTGTATAAGAAAATGTATGGATAAGGTGTTATTGAGCTATAAGCTCTGGTCACGGCTGGAGGGTAACAGCAATAGCCGAACCTCAGTTAAAACTTCATTGGATGCAGCATTGCCATCCATTACCCTTCCTGAGTACCCATTTTAGTCGCCTCTTACGACATTCATGAGCTACATTGGGGCATTTCTTATCCTCGCCACCACACGGGGATAACTAAAAATCCTTATATAAGGACTGGTTTAAAGGGGCGAAGCAAGAATGCTTTTTTTTATCTTCCCCGTTATCTGTAGAGGACAGTGTAGGGATAGATAAAATGGTCTTTAATAGCTCATTAACTTAGTGTTAATGAGCTATTAACACTAAGTCCAGAACATCCAATATCTTTTATACTAGTATTATATAAAATTATATATACTGTATAAAAACAAATTGCAAGTACTAAGTATTCTGATAAGGACTTCTATCTGGCTACTTTTAATAGCAAAAGGATAAAAACTTTCACAAAAATATATAGTTAAGTTTTACAGATAATAATAAATAATCTCTGCGCAGAACATAAGCAAAAATGGTGCTTGATTCAGTCCTTGTAATAGCCAATGACATCACAGCATTCCTGTATATCATACTGATTGCCAAACGTGCATGTTAAGTGATTTCTCTCAGATCATTGACTTAATTCTTTATCTTTAGAAAAAGAATTGCACGAAGCACGCATGTTTTAATTTTCTTTTCTAAGGAACAAACAAACAACAAGTTAATGAAGGAACGCCATATTGTTTAGCTATTATTTTATATTAAATAGAGGTAAACAGATCTCACCCATGGAAGTTTCTATACCTACGAGGGTGGACTGAAAAGTTCTGATAAACACCCAGAAAACAAAAATGATATTAAAGCAACCGATACAACCACAAGAAAGAATATATCTTAAAACCCTTTATCCCCCATTTTTCAACAACTTGTAATAATTTGTTCTTTTTCTTTTAGGATATATAAGAAGAGTTGCTATAATATCACTTTTGTTCTAGTTCTTTTTCAGAACTTTTCAACCCCCTTCCCTCAGCCGTAAATGTTATTCTGCCAAGTGTGACTAGGAAGCCGATAACATTGGTATTGGGGTGTGGAGCGATACTGCCGTGGACATAGCAAATTTTTTGCTATGACAAACAAATTGTCATAGCAAAAAATTCCTTTGTCTGTAAAACTAATTTTTTAAAAAATGTAATTCTTATTATATTTATTTTCAGAGAAATTTTAATAAGAAATACAAAGATGGAGAAGAGCATGCTAGACGGCTGATTTGGGAGCAAAACGTCTTAAAGATAAATCGTCATAATGATGAGGCTGATAAGAAAATCCACTCCTATAGGCTGGGAATAAATGAATTTACTGATTTGGTAAGTGCGTTCCGATAAGATTATTTTAGTTCTGGGTACAAATACGTTCCTTTTTTAGAAAGCACACACACAGCATCTGAATTCAAAAATCAGAAATACATGCTTCTTTGAATCGACAATCGACTCCAACTTCGCACTTTTCCAACTTCACACAAATGCACTGTGTTGTCTCAGAAGAACGTAAAAAAAAAAAAAAAACAAAGATCGGATGCTGTCTTAAATGGAAAAACAGAGCTTTCAATTTCCTACGATTTAAACAATGACGGTTGTCATGACAACTCACGATCTGAGAAACAGAAATAATTACACCAGTTAATGACACTGTTCCCATAGTAACAGTGGTTTGTTCAATGCCAACAACAATTGAAACTTTTTGCTCTCTCAAAGGATTATAAAAAACGCATTAAGTCAAAAAAAAAAAAAGAAAGATTGTTTGAAATGTAAAATACCTGAAATTAACTGAATTGGCTTCGCTGGTTTTTAGGAAAGGGGAAAACACTTACATTTTAATACACTTAATCTCAAATTTAATCTTTGTTATCTTTAAATAGTTCGAAATAACTGACTATTAAAATTAAGACTTTTTTTTGTGAATTAGAGCCATGAAGAGTTCATGAGACTTAATGGGTTTCGAAAAAAGTCAAAATTATATTCTAAACCGATTTTGTGTCCGGCTCCCTCCGATCTTGAAGCTCCAGCTAAGGTAGATTGGAGGTCTAAAGGCTATGTCACACCTGTTAAGAACCAGGTAAGCTGGGTGATTTCTTATTTCATTTTGTGAGGTAAAAATAAATTGTTAATGAAGGATAACATGAAATTTGACAACGTTACAAATAAAGAGTTTGTACAAAAATAAATCGACTTCACTTTTTGGTTTATTCTGGTATAATTAGAAAATGTAAATTAGCAAATCCACTAGAGATTTTATTTCTATGAAATCAAACAATTAACCAGAAATTTGTGTGCCACGGTTAGTTTCATTCTAACCGACAAAGAAACAAATCGGCCAGAGAACACACACATAGTTAATGAAGTCTGTTATGTAGATATTTGATTTAACTGGTTAAGAAACTGTGTGTGTGTGTGTGTGGAATAATAATAATAATAATAAATAATAATAATAACTGGAATAATATATGCTCATGAAATGCTAAGAATTATACTGTGTTACACAAACTACTCGTAAGCAGATTTTAGTGGATTTCGAAATTCGATTTACATTTCCAGGTGGCGTGATTGTATGAGTTATTTTGGCATTCCATACACGGTATCATTGTCTGTGTTCACTGTAGAGGACCAATAGTATGCAATTAAACTCCAAAATGCGATTCTAAGTTACGTTTATCAAACTCTTTCCATCACTAGTTATCATGTTTTTCTCTACCTCAGATGTGGACCGGAGAGATTCCCAGCTTGCAATGCCGTAAGGCTCAACGCAGTGGCTCCACCTAGGGAAAAAATTACGAACTACGCCTAAAGCACATCTTTCATTTGTATATTATGAAATGTTCATAAAAGCCTTAAATTTGTGAATTAAAATGCTGGTTGGTAAAAATTTCAATCAATCTGTTTTATTTAAGTAGAAAATTCATTATTTTTCACTGGAATTCATAAACTATCCAGTTCTGTCTAGTTTTCTTTTTGTAATTCTTCATTTAGGGAGCAAAATGTGGAGCCTGCTGGGCATTTTCTGCTGTGGGAGCGTTAGAAGGTCAACATAAAAAGAAAACTGGAAAGCTGGTAGCCCTTAGCGAACAGAATTTGGTGGATTGTTCTGCTAGTGAAGGTAAAATGATATTAATTTTAACTGCTAATTATTATGCATTGCTTGGGAAAGTTTCAAATTATCTGATTTTTAATTAATCTTAAGACGTAAAGTCTTTTGAAAGACTTTCCGATCTTTATTGAAAGACTAAACACGTTTTCTTCTTCCATTCAGGTAACTACGGATGTTATTACGGTTCTGTGGAGGCGGCTTATAATTATGTTAAAAAAAACGGGGGCATTGACACTGAAAAATCATATCCCTATACTGCCAAGGAAAGTATTGTGATTACTGTTTTTACATCATTTAATATGACGTAACCAAAGTTACTTTTAACTACAACTTTCATTTACTATATCGTGTATACTCTAGCAATGTTATTAATCCTAAAATAGCTTTAAGATATTAATAACCCACACCAGATGTGGGCTGTGTAGATTCACAGAACTAAAAGATAACGCTTGCGTTATTTCGATTGAAATAGTATAAGGAATGTATTTAAAATTTGATGAAATAATTTTTCTGGAATATCTTAGAAATCATACCTTGATGTAGAAGAATCGACAAATAATGAAGCCATATTGTCAGATATTGTAACTGGTCAAAGACTATAAATTAAGAGTCTTGGAATTGACGAGAAATTGTTCAGTGAAATACCAGCAGAAGAAAGGCCAAAACCGAATACTATAGGAGAGTGATTGGGATGAATCTATGAGAATGAAGTTCCTTAGTAAATCAGATTTGCATCTTCTTAATAGCATCGATTTAGGGACAGTTCCCCTAATGGGTGAGCAGTATTCCAAAGTTGGAAGAATTTGGAATTTACAGCGTTCTCGGGAGGAAGAGCATATCTCGTTTTTGGAGGTTGAAGAAGCTATGCGTTGTGGTACTGAAGTTCAGAAGGTTAGGAAGCTCACCATGAGTTTGAGATAGTGTTTGTTAAATAAAAGAGGATGGGTTCTGCCATTATCAAAAGGATTCCAGGTCAACGAGAGAGTTTGTCTTTTACATAGGAAGAAGACAGTGTGTGTGATAATACAGATCCCTGGACAGTCTTTTTGTGTCAGACACGATCCAATGACCTAGAAATGTTGAAAGCGACTATGTGGGTTTCTTCAAACTATGGCTTGGATCCAAAGATGGATAATTGCTAGGAGATTAGTGATCTAACGAGAATGGAAGATTCCATATTGATGATCATTAATTAGCTGGTAGCCTTCTAGGAAGTTAAGGAGAATCGATGTTGATGAATCTCTATGATTTTCAAAACGTGAAGGGTGAATAATTGGATGATAGTTGTTGGCTGATTTTTATATCCTCAGAATTCCATACTCTAAACATCATTCAATCCAAACACAAAACGTGACATCAATAACGGATGAATGTCACTCTGGGATTCCAAGATTAGAGATAACATTCCAAGTATTACATACTCTATGTTATCTCTAACCATCACCCACAATTCCATACGCAAACGAAAACACAAGATGTAACGTCAATGTCATATGTTGCCCAGGGAAATTTCAAACATTCCAAACTTATGACGTCATGCACACAATCACACACAATGACGTAAATGATCTTATCACCCAATCACGTTACGATTCCTTATCTTATCTTGATCTGGTTCAGAGTGCCTACCCTACTACTATTAATGGTGTTGGCCAATTCGGAGGAGAAGTGGCTTTATAAGTACTCCTGAGCCTTTATGAGTAACCGATTGGATGGAGTTTATGAGTTCAAGTTTATAACCCTTCTCTGGACAGCACGAAATATTATTCTTAGGGAGAGGTTTTCAGCCCAAATGTGTGATACCAGACGTCAGGGATATTGCAAGACAATAACATTATCGATAGATGAATCGTATATTTATAATTATGCATTATTCTTATTTTTTGTTTATTTTTTATTCAGGTTGGAAAGTGCGCCTTTTCCGTTGAGAATATTGGGGCCACGTGTACCGGTTACTGTTTCCTTCCGGAAGGTGACGAGATTGCCTTGCAGAAAGCAGTTGCCACTGTGGGGCCAATCTCGGTGGCGATTGACGCTAGCTCGGAATCCTTTGATCATTACACGTAAGATAAATAGTATACTTTTGCTATCATATCACGCAGAAGCTATTTTCCCTGTTTATAACAGGGGATCTCAAACGCAGCCAGTCAGTTCGATGTATATCAGACGCGGGCCGTATTCAATATTATTCTCTGAACCAAAAACTAAAAATAGATAGGCTCTAAAAAACGCCCTTTTGTTGCCGGAACTTTACAACTTACGTAAACAGTTACACCACCCCTTAAATTTTAAATTTATAATCATTTTTATTTTTAAATTTTAAAAATATAACAAGTTTCGAAAATATAAGTTCAATTACATTTTATTCATACTTTAAAGTATATATCGTGATGGATACACTATATTACTTTGATTTTACGAGATAATAATTTTTCAATGTGTTTCATTTTCATATCTCATACTTTAAATATTTCTGTGTTTTTCAAGAATGACATAATAAAAATTGATTACTTAAGTTTTTTTTTATTGCTCACTATTTTCTCTTAAATAAACGTTTGCGGCCCGATTATTAAAAATAAAATTTGAATGTGGCCAGCGGGTCTGAAAAGGTTGCCGAACTCTGTTCTAGATTAAATGCAATATGAAGTATTACATGTAATCTAGAATCTTTTATCCGTGAGCGGAACTTTGACTTATTAAGTTTCATAATTGAAAATAATTGCTCACATACATAAGTGCTTCCAAAGATGGACAACATTTTTGCACAATAAATTTTATATTTGGGATATTTACTGCCGAGGTATTTATAAAAATTTGGTATGCCAACTTCGTTATATTTATTTTTTAGTTCAGTACTGCACTGGAGTTCAATTACTTCCATTTGTAATTCTTCAACATTTTCAATATTAATTTAAAAAAGGTGAACTGAATAATAATAATTCACTTTCAAACAAAAATCAGAAAATCTTTTTTCAAATTCAATTTTCAATTCTTGAATTTGAGGAATGTACTTTTCAGCATCATTATTATTTCGAGAAATCGATTTAAGTGTAGGAAAGTGGGCTAAATTATTCTTTGCCAACTGGGTTTGCCAAAGATAGAGTTTTGCCAGAAATGATTTAATTGAATCATACGTATAACATATCAACTCTTCACTCCTTGCAGAGCACTATTCAGTGTTTAAGTGGCTTGTTATGTCAACTAAAAAGGCCACGTCTTTGCACCAATCTTAATCGGTGAGCTGAGGAATCAATTTTCTTTTGGATGAAGTAAACATGTCAATTTCTTTTAAGAGTTCAAAAAAACTTTTTTAAAACGACTAAGCCACCTAACCTCAGTATAATATCTGTATTGTGAATCCAATTCATCCAACAAAGCATTGACTTGTCGATGATTCACGACCTGAGAGCGTATCCAGTTTACTGTTTTAATTACTACTCTCATGACGTGTTCCATCTTTAGTTTTTTAGCACAAAGTGACTCCTGGTATATTATGCAATGAAACGATTTAAGTTTGTTCTTGCACAACATTTCCTTTTTCATTTGAAGTTTTGTAACAAGTCCGACGTTAACACCAACCATAACAGGACCCCCATCTGTAGTCACACTTACTATTTTGATCAGTCCGCGGGAGCATTTTCAACTTTTTCTTAATACACAAATATGTCATTTCCTGTCGTTGTTCCTGACATAGGCCTTATATCCAATAGTTCTTCAGTCACATTCATATCGTTATCAACGCCACGAATAAATTTGCTAACTGGGAAGTATTAATAATGTCTGTACATTCGTCAACTACAATGGAAAACGCTACAAAACTCTTTTATTTTTTCACGCAATATATCTTGGAAGTTCTCTGCTATATCTTCAACCCGCTTCACAACTGTATTTCCTGATAGGCTTATACTTTGAAATGCTTGCTTTTTTTCCCGGACATATGATTTCGACTGCACCTAAAATACAATTTTTAATAAATTCTCCACCAGTAAAAGGTTTCGAAGTCCGAGCAATTTTTTCACTTATGACGTAACCACATTTAATAGCAGCATCACTTGTGATAACATTCGAAAATGTCCTATATTGAAACTTCAGTTCATTTTTTAAATCTTTAAGTTTGCCATCACGCATCTTTTCTGTATATTTATCACAGTTCTACTGTTTGTTTCATAATGGCGTTTAAGGTTATATTCTTTCACCACGGCGACACTTTGTCTACATATCAAACATGTTGGAATATTTTTTACTTCCACAAAGACCTATGCCTTCTCCCATTTTTCTTGAAAAGTTCTGCCTTCTTGATCTATTTTTATTTTTTTAATTTTAAATTCAGACATTGTTATGGGCTAAAAAATATAAGTTATTGAGGTGACTTTTTTATTAACACACTATCATATTACAATGGTAACCTGTAACTTATTGACATTGAATCACGTGGCTTAAAATAGCTGCAAGTAACTTCTATTCAGTGTTGCCGATATTTGATGATAGAAACATGGCACAAAGAATTGTAGTAATAAGTTTTATTTTTGTTTAAAGCTGTCATAAAACATTTAGAAGTTTGCATTTTTTTCTGTTTTAATCCCCGCAGGATGTTAGAAAAATTGATTTTTAAAAAAGTTCTCATTAAGTTCGCGGGCCGTCAGTTGGCGAGCCCTGGTTTATAACTTTGAGAACACATACGCCATCTAGCATACGAAACTGTCATCTATTTGTTTATTATTAAAAAAAAAGGCATGTACGCCACCTAGCACACGCTATTTATTTATTATTTAAAAAAACGTCATTATTGTAAGGAATATTTAATAACTTAATCATATTTTTTTTATATACAGAAATGGAATTTTCTATCAAAGTAACTGTAGCAACAATCCCGGAAGCCTTCACCATGCAGTTCTTGTCGTGGGTTATGGTTCAGAAAATGCCGAGGACTACTGGCTGGTAAAGAATAGGTAATAATTTTAAGTATATTTCTAGATTTAGATATTAAAGAAGCGAAAGCTTCGACTACGATATTAAAACTATGCAAATAATTGAACAGAATCCTAAGAACGTGCATTCCGCTGTGCACAAATAGGATTTCAGTTGGGCAACATAAATCAATATTGAAATCTGAAGAATATTGTAAATAAGTAAATACGTGCATTCATTGAAACTTATTACAGTAAATAAGTCTGAATTAATTTCTTTTTATTTCTGTTTTTATATCTTTCTAGCTGGGGCCAGTCCTGGGGTGAAAAAGGATATATAAAGATGGCCAGAAATAAAAACAATAATTGCGGTATTGCCACGCTTGCCACCTATCCTACAATGTAAACAATTAGAGGATCTTCAAGTTATTCGGTAATCTTGTAAGCTCTACCATCTTGTGTGAACAATGTCATCATTTCTGTATGAAAAATGTCATTATTAAAAAAATAAAAAAATAAAAATATTCGCATTAATTAATGTAAGTGGATTTTCTTTTTCTCAAACAGCCAATTCATAACTATTTATGTAATAATTATGTCTATATCGGAACTGTATTTAATACTCAGAAAGGTAAAATAGAAAGATTCTTTTATAATAAAAGTTCATTTTAAAAGTTCTATAAACTTTAATAATACTTTTTAAAATGTCTTTATTTTATAAAATTAAAACGTGTTTTTCAAGACACCTGTTTTAATTTAAAAGTAAATTGTTATATAATACATAATTGAAAGAAAAGTGAGGTCTACTTGATCAGAGCTAGGAAAAGATTCCGTAACACGTGTGCACCACAAGATAAAACAGCTCTAAACAGGCCTAAATGGGACAGTAAGAGATGCGCTCAAAGCTAATAGAGGCCAAGTATGGGAAGAAAAGTTATCCTCCATTTCACCTACTGAACACTCCATCTGGGGACTACTGAAAAATATCAAAAACAAAGACAGATCCCTTCCCCCCAATATTCTCTGACCAGGGCCTTGCTCACACAGATGTAGACAAAGCAGAAGTTATAGCAAACAATTTGGAGGAGCAATGCAGGCCTTCGTATGGAAACCTTGACTTTGACCACATATATAAGATTCACAGCAAGGTCAGACACTAACTCAAATTTCCTATCACCAGCACTGACCATATTGCACCATCACCTGCTGAGATATACGACATTATTAAAAAATTAAAGAACAAAAAGCTCCTGGGCCAGACGGAATTACTAATCGGGTGATCAAACTTCTGCCCAGAAAAGCAGTAGTGGACCTGACCAGTATAATAAATGCAATTTTAAAATTTCCCTCTTTTCCTTCCACCTGGAAACTGGCTGATGTAATTCCTATACATAAGCCAGGCAAAGACTCACACCTACCGCAAAATTATCGTCCAATCAGTCTCATCTCCAATCTGGGTAAGGTTCCGGAGAGGATCATCCTCTCACGACTCCAAATCTCAGTAAATCCTAAACATCCTGCCTAAAGAACAGTTTGGTTTTCGACAACACCATTGTACTACTCAGCAAATCCACAGAATTGTCGAATACATCACCACCAGCTGCAACTAGCGCCAGTGTACAGGAGCTGTTTTCCTAGACCTATCCAAAGCATTTGACAAAATCTGGCATTTTGGACTCCTGCACAAACTTATCTCAGCCGGTACCTCACTAAAAATAGTTCATCTAATCCATTCATATCTTCAGAATAGATCAAGGCAAGTTAAAATCAACGGAGTGCGCAGGGATCTCTATTGGCTCCATTGCTGTTTTCTGTATACATGTCAGACATCCCGCACAATCCGATGACTTCCATTTTGATCCTGTATGCGGACGATACGGCAATACTAACCAGATCTCTCCGACCCCATTTCGTTACCAGAAAGCTCCAAGAAAACCTTCTAAAGATGGAGGGTTGGTTCTCCAAGAGGAGATTGGAAGTCATCACCCCTGAAAAGCTCAGCCATTCTTTTCTCAAAAAGGCCAATGTCTCCTACAGGAGATGTGTTACTATTCAATACCAAAATTTCCTGGCAGACAGAAACAAATTACCTGGCTGTAATTCTCGACAAAAAGCTATCTTTCAAAAAACACAAAGTCTGCGTTCGCAAAGGCATCTAACGCCATAGCTCAGATCTATTCGCTAATTAACAGAAATAGCAAGCTCAACAACAGAATCAAATTGCAGCTATACCAGATGACGATTCGTCCTATAATCACCTATGCCTCTCCAGCCTGGAGCCATATCTCTAATACTAACATTATCAAGATACAACGAGTGCAGAACAAGTGCTTGAGAATGATTCTAAAGGCCCCGTGGTATGTTAGAAACAATCAACTTCATAGAGATGCAAATATTCCCTATATTTTCTCTTTTCTACAATCTTTAGTTTCCAAGATTTTCTTAAAGACGTCCACACATCCCAACGATTTGGTTCAGCAAGCTGCAACATACGAGGCAACGGACATATTCAAATATAGAAGACCAAAAGCTATATTAGTCTCCTATAGCGATACATAATCTCCATGCCCATTCAGGACGAGCAAACTGCTCATAAAGTTTACCCTCACTGTAACCACAACAGATAGCGGAGAATATGAAAAGCATCTTGCTTCACCCCTAAAGACATAAATGTCAATTGTCAAAGTGAAGTCTAGGTTGATGAATAGAATGCGGTAGTGATGGTCGATGTAGAGTGAATGCGTGACGAGTAGTGATTTTTTCATGATTATTTTAACGGTAGCTATTGCAGAAAGCAAACTTGTAAATTCAAAAAAAACTTTACCAGGTGTGAGATTCGTTCAGCGAAAGGTAAGGTTTCGCTATTAATTTCAAGTCTTAGTAATTGACCCCCCCGTCCCCCATCAAAACCTACTAGACGTAATTATGACTGAAATAGACACCGACGCCCTGATAGAAACATTAGACAAAGGACTGGTGCTAAGCCTACTCAAAAAATTACTAAAAAATTTGAAGTGGAATGGCCAGGCTATTTGAACCTGTACTCCACAACGACGAACGATGAGGATAGCGAAGATACTGCTAATACAGAGGAAAAGCTGGATTTGGTGGTCTCCAATCCCCCCCCCAGGAACAAGGAGAGACCCACCCGCGGAAAAAACGCAAAACACAGACGATAGAACCACCCACAGATGAAGGTATGGAGGAAGACCGACAAAACTCTGACCGCCCTGCCTCCACTAAAGAGAAATTGCCCCCAATTATCTTAAGAAAAAAGAACAGGTGGATGGAACAAAGGACCACTATGACTAATCTAACAGATAGCATACACAACAGCAAAGAATTTAGACTCTGGCATAAAAATCCAGCCTGCCACTATAATGTACTACTGCAGACTCACAAAGGAGCTAGACAATAAAGGTATACAATACCACACCTTCACCCTCGACTCCGAGAGGAGCCTGAAAGTGGTTCTCCGTGGAGTATCAGAGCACATACAGAAGACAGCCGCTGATCTCTGCTACCAAGACCTACCACCCATCAAGGTCAGCAGAATGACCAGAGCAGACAAAAGTCCGATGCCACTCGTCTTAGTAGAGATCCACCAGGCATACAAAAACATATATGACCTAACATCAATTTGCGGGCTAAAAATCAGCCCAGAACCACTAAAAAAAAAGGACCTCATCAGGACAGTGCCACAGGTGCCAAAAGTATGGTCATGCCCAGAGAGTATGTAAAGATAAATACAAGTACTTAAAATGCGGTGAGAGTCATCCTACAAACACCTGCGCAAGCCAAAATCCACCCCGGCTAAATGTGCAAACTGCGGGGGCCCGCATCCAGCAAAATGCAAAGGTTGTATATAACACCCAAAAAGACAGAGGATCTGCTCCCTCTACTAATTTACAAAAACGAGTAGCAGTAGCCCAAGCTCCTTAACCCATCAGAGGTCGACAAAACACGATACAGAACCAACTGCCCCAACCAGAAACCCCGATCGAATCAAACCACAAACAGCAGACGAAGAACGACGAAATGCAGATGTAGTCCGCTCAACAAAGGCCACTCAGGAACAATACCACCCAAATTTAGCAGCCGTCATCACAAACTCCTTCGCAAATATGCTGCAAGACTTAAGTAAATCTAACCCCACATCGGACTCCAGAAAAAGATTTCTACAAGAAACCCAATCCATCGTAGCAGCTCTCATAAATGCATAAAAACAAAAGCACCCCAGTGTTTCCCTACAGATCATCGCATGGTACGCGAACAGACTTGGAAACAAGATTCTGGAACTCCAAGAATTCGTAGTGAGATACAACCCAGACATCATCCTAATAAATGAATCCCACTTAAGACCAGCAGACAACCCCAAAGTTAGAGAATACCTTCTCTACAGAAACGACAGAATAAACTATAGAGGAGATGGCACCGCCATTTTCATAAACAGCCACATCGATCACCACTCTGTAACCAGCCCCTCAACCAGAAATCTAGCGCTTACAGGAACAGTAGTAGTACCCACTACTTCAGCTGGGAAACTAACACTTTATTCAGCTTACAACCATCCATCAAAGAATCTACTGCATTCAGATCTGAATGCCGTCCTGGGCAATAAAGAGCAAGTCATCATTGCCGGTAACCTAAACGCGAAACACTCTGCATGGAACAGCAAAACCACCAACAGAAACGGCTATACCCTCTTCAGCTACTCCAGTTCAAACTATGCAGTGGTGGCAGGCCCCGCAGAACCAACACATCATAGTACGTATGGCACAGCCGACATACTTGGTATTGCTATCCTACAAAATATTATGCTACAGTAAAGCCTAGACTCTTTAAACGAGCTGACAACCGATTACAATTAATCCTGCTCCAGCTAGGAAAGCAAGAACAACTGCCGGTTCCCCTCCCCCTTCCAACCCATTCCTTCATCTCATGGGAAAAACTGCCAGAAGTACTATCGGAACACATTGGGCCTGTCCCTCACATCAGATCCATAAAAGAAATTGAAAATGCTGTCAAAAGCCTGACTCAGCAAATCAACACAGCCATAAAGATTGTCACCTCTATCAAAACCACATTTAAGCCAAACTGACTACCCGAAGACATCATGGATTTAGTTAGGGACACAAACAAAGCAAGGAAAAGGTACCACAACACCCGTGCACCTCATGACAAAAAGATCCTCAACAAACTGTACAATGACGTTAGAGAAGCACTTAAAGCTCACAGGAACGAAACATGGGAAGCCAAAGAAGCCTCTCTATCACCCGGCGAACACTCCATCTGGAACATATTAAGAAGGCTCAGAAACAAAAACAAATCTCTTCCCCCCACTCAAGTCAGACATTGGACTAGTACACACGGACGCAGAAAAAGCTGAAGAGATAGCAAAGAACCCAGAAAAACAGTGTAGCCCTACATACGACAACTTAGACATCAAGCATGTCTATAAAATCCACCTCCATGTCAGACATGCACTATAACTCACTGACACCTGCAACAACAAACCTGCAAACACCTCACCAGCGTAAATCTATGAAGTTCTAAAGAAGCTAAAGAATAAAAAAGCCCCTGGCCCAGATGGCATAACAAATAGAATAATTAAACTGCTGCCCCGAAGTGCTGTCGTACATCTCACCACCATAATCAACGCCATGTTCCGATTTAACTATTTCCCCAGCGATTGGAAAGTCGCAGATGTGGTCCAAGTGCATAAACCAGGTAAAGATCCACAACTGCCTGAAAGCTATCGACCCATCAGCCTAATCTCAAACTTAGGCAAAATTGCCGAAAAAATCATCCTCCCCAAACTCCAAGCCTTAGTAAACTAGTTAAATATCCTTTCAAAGGAACAATTTGGCTTCCAACAACATCACAGTACTACTCAACAGTTTCATATCATAATTGAGTACATCACCACCGGCTACAATTGGCACCAGCACATTGGAGCAGTTTTCCTCGACATAGAAAAAGCTTTTGATAAGATATGGCACTTCGGATTACTACACAAACTCATCTCAGCAGGCATGCCATCAAGAATCGTCCACCTAATTAAATCTTACCTCCAGGACAGACACATACAAGTCAAAATAAACGGAACAGTTTCAAGTCAGCGATGGATCTCTGCGAGAGTTCCCCAAGGTTCCCTGCTGGCACCGATCATATTCTTGATATATATATGGCAGACATCCCACACAACCCAATGTCATCCATCTTAGCACTCTATGCGGATGACACAGCAGTACTTGCCAGATCTCTACAACCAGATCTCGTCACTAAAAAACTGCAAGAAAACCTTCTAAAACTAGAACAATGGTTCTCCAAATGGAAATTACAAGTGAATCCCCAAAAGGGTATAGCCATACTTTTCATCAGAAGATTGGCAATTCCCAAGCGGGACTTTTATCTATTCAACACCAAAATCCCCTGGCAAACAGAAACAAAGTATTTTAGGGTAATTCTAGACAAAAAATTATCGTTCAACCCACACATCAAAGCCTTATGCGCGAAAGCATCTAAAAAAGCAAGCTAAATACCAGAATCAAAGTACTCCTCTACCTGCTGACGATCCGCCCCATAGTGACATATGCATCTCCAGCCTGGAGCCACACATCCAACACCAACATCCTTAGGCTGCAGAGAGTGCAGAATAAGTGTTTGCGCATGATCATGGATGCACCGTGGTTTGTGAGAAACGTCCAACTGCATAGAGAAACGATCTAGTTAAACAGGCAGCAAACTATGACGAAACTGACCTCTTCAAATACAAGAGGCCAAAAGCCATCCTAAATACTAGCAACAACGATTAATCTCCGTGTCCCCCATCCCCAGGGCGAGCTTACAGCTCATAAATCTTTCCTTCAATTCGTCCTCCCTATCAGACAAGGGAAATAAAAAGCATTTTGCTTCACCCTTCTGGCCAGTGATGGTAGGTTATGTAAGTGAGGTCTAGCGTTGTAAAGGATCTGCTTCTGCGTTTAATTTCATCTGTGGGATTACGCTGGATAGTTGAAATGGCCAGTAGAACCAAAGTAACCAAAAAAAGCTGAAGGTTTTTTTTTGGTTACATTGGATAAGCAGTTTACTACACACGGATAAAATTGAGAAAAGACAAATTTATAAATTGATGGTGCATTCTACTTTGGATTTGGATGTTTTATTTTATTTACATGAAAAAAATATTAATCATTGACTAATACTAGTCAATGAGAAAGAGGCCTCATTGATTAGTATTAGATGTTGACCCACCTAGTGCTTCTAAAATGGTCGTTTGAGTTTCACTCTTTAAAAGAAAAGTCGCAAAAAAAGCACTAAAAAAACCTAATAGGATTAAATAGATAAGAAGAATATGAAAAATGTTATAAAAACTAGTATACGAAGTATAAAAGCTTGTTGAATCTAATAAACGGATAAAAACACGTGAACAAATTGGGGAGATCTGGTCCGGGAGATCCCGAGGTGGTCCTGCGCCCGTTAAGGGCACAGGACCACCTCGATGTTGGGTTTTTGCAGCCTGTATTTGTTCGGAACCAATTCAGGCCCCTCTACATTGGAATAAAGTGAAATTAGACTAAAATGAAAAAAACTAATAAAATCTCAGTTTAAAAGATCATAAAAACAGTGATGTTACCGATAAATGCGCACTTTAATTCTTCCCTGTGTAATCTGACATATGTTCGTGGTCTACGCCATCTCCTTAGGAACAGTCTTTCGCCCCGGAGATATTTTCCTGTTCCAGGAATCGAGGGAGATAGGCGGAGAAGCACTTCCTAATTCGATGGTAGATTCTGTCTTCTTCGGTGTGATGTTTTTTTTTACGTATTTTCCATATCTGATATTTTGGAACATTGATAAGAAAAAATTGGATTTTTATTTTTTTCAAGCACCGGTTTGGGAATCTGCAATAGTACTACCTCAGAGAAAGTGGTAAGAAACGTGAGCACTTCAACCAACCTTACACTGATAAAAGATATGCCCCTACAGTTTCAAATCCCATTACGGCCTGGGAGGCTGCCGTAAGCGATTTCTCCGAGGCAAATGAATAGGTTTTCCACAGATGATTTTGATATTCTTAAAAATGCGCCTCTTCATTTGTATCAAATCTTTTTAGTGCTTTATATTTTGCATAGTATAGTACCACTCTGGCCCCATCTCCGCACATGGTCCAGCGTGGCCGGTGGTCCTAAAACAGGATAGGAAATACTTGTTTTAAAGTTTCGTGAAAAACAGAAAACCCAAAAAAGGAAACACGTAGGTTTTCGAGAGTTTTCTTAGGCGAAAATGTCGCGCGGTGAAAAATATATGAAAAGATAAAGAATTATTACAATGTGTAGGCCGTATTATATCGAAACAGCGTTGTATAAGTACCGCGTTATATGAGGATTACCTGTATTGTGACCACAGCTTGTTTATAAGTTCACTTTCAATCTATCGTGTAGGATATTGTGTCCTTTCGGAGACTTCTTTAAATTTCGCAACATAGCTATTAAGATTCAGTAGATGAACATTTTTGGAGTATCCAAATTACCTTCCTTAGCAGTACGATAAATAGGCCATGCTTTCAATTTTTTTTAGAATGATGTTATTTAGAATTTTCAGGATAATATATTTCTTGTTCCCTTTGCTTTTTAAGGACAAACTCTCCGATGAAAGCCATCCTATCTTATTCTACTCGCAAGCAAATTTCTGACAATACTGTTTCACAGTATTGTCAGAAATATTTATTCTCCAGCACTTTTTTCGTTTGCGAATTACTGTGGACTACTAAGTAATTGTTCTTAATTAATTTTATAATCCAACAAAGTTTCAGGTTAAGATAATTTAAAGTGCCTTCTATTTCATCGAGTTGCAGTACAGTTGAATTGCATTTCTCTTCTTCTTCTTCTTCAATCTTTTAGTTCTGTCCACTGCTGGACGAAGGTCTCCCCATGATTTTCCAGACCACTCTGTTTTCTGCCTTTCCCATCCATCTCACTCCTGCAATTAGTTCCATTCATCCCTCCACTTTCTTCTCAGTCTTCCTCTTTGTCATGCTCCATCCATTGACCTCCACTCTGTTGTTTTTCTAGTCCATCTCCCGTCACTGCATCTGGCAATATGGCCATCCCACCTCCACTTAGCCTGTTTAATGTATTTTACAATATCCATGACACCTGTTTGAGATCTTATCCAGGTATTTGTCTTTCTATCTCTTAATGTTATTTTTAGCATACTTCTCTCCATGCGATGTTGTGTTGTTCTCAGCTTTTTGTTTAGGTTTCTGTTCAAGTCCATGTTTCTCCTCCGTATGTTAGGACAGGAAGTGTGCACTGGTCGAAAGCTTTCCTTTTCAGATTCATAGGGATGTCACTTCTGAATATGTCTCTCATTTTCCCATGAACCATCCATCCAAGGTGAAATCTTCGTTCAAACTCTTTTCTTTGGCAATCCTCTAGGTGTTTAAAAACGAAATTAAAAACTAAAGACCTATAAGCCTACTTCCCACATATATAAGGTCTTCACAAAAATTATAAATAACAGAATAAAATATAGACTTCAGGGAATGCAATACTGTGAACAAGCTGGATTGAGAAAGAATTACACTACTTTGTACCATATTTACACATTAAGACAGCTCATTGAAAAATCAATTGGATACAAGAAACCCTTACGTCTGGCCTATATATATACTACGAAAAAGCATTTGATTCAGTTAAAACATCTGCAACAATAAAAGCAGTTGAAACCCAGAGAACTGAGGAACCATATATTGAAACACTAAAACATATTTACAATAATGCAACTTCTGTAATTAAATTATATAAAAACACTGAAAAGTTTCCAACACAAAAAGGCATCTGGCAAGGCGACACCATATCTTCCAAATTATTTACAGCTGCACTAGAGGAAGCCTTTAGAAGCTTTGATTGGGAAACAAAAGGAACAAACATAAATGGAGAAAGGCTGCATCATCTGAAATTTGCAGACGATATTGTGCAAATATCAGATCATCTTGAAACTCTGGAAGTCTAAACCAACTAAATGACGCCTCCAAAGTAATTGGACTAAAAATAAATAGAAAAAGAAACAACAATAATGGTGAATAAATACATAAATCATAGAACTATCAAAGTTGAAAACCATGAAATAGAACAAGTTACTTCATATGTATATTTGGGCCAATCATTATCCTTTGAGGAGTGCCAAAGAAAAGAGATTGAACGAAGAATTCACCTTGGATGGATGGTTTATGGGAAAATGAGAGACATATTCAGAAGTGACATCCCTATGAGTCTAAAAAAGGAAAGCTTTCGACCAGTGCACACTTCCTGTCCTAACATACGGAGGAGAAACATGGACTTGAACAGAAACCGAAACAAAAAGCTGAGAAACAACACAACATCGCATGGAGGGAAGTATGCTAAAAATAACATTAAGAGATAGAAAGACAAATACCTGGATAAGATCTCAAACAGGTGTCATGGATATTGTAAAATACATTAAACAGGCTAAGTGGAGATGGGCTGGCCATATTGCCAGATGTAGTGATGGGAGATGGACTAGAAAAACAACAGAATGGAGATGACAAAGAGGAAGACTAAGAAGAAAGTGGAGGGATGAACTAATTGCAAGAGTGAGATGGATGGGAGAGGCAGAAAACAGAGTGGTCTGGAAAATCATGGGGGAGACCTTCGTCCAGCAGTGGATAGAACTAAAAGATTGAAGAAAAAGAAGAAGAAAAAGAGAAATGCTATTGAACTGTACAGCAACTCGATGAAATAGAAGGCACTTTAAATTATCTTAACCTGAAACTTTGTTGGATTATAAAATTCATTAAGAACAATTACTTAGTAGTCAACAATAATTCGCAAATGAAAAAAAGTGCTGGGGAATAAACAAACAGTTCACCATGTTAATCACCAAATTCTCAGAGAAGAGAATTTGATCAAATCAGCGTTGATAAAATTCTTCAATTTTATCAACCTTGAATTTAAAAAAAAGAAATTAGAAAAACGTTGACTGGAAGGCAACATCAATCAGCACTAGAATTCTGTTTCTGGTGTTTATTCAATACGAGTTCCTTTTTATTAAATTCTCATCATAAGTAAACAACTTGATGAAAAATTTCTGACATTTTTTGAAAATTAAAACTTGACTTAGTAGCAAACTTTAGTACAAATTGTCATTTGTCAAGTAGAAGAAAAGAAAATAATTTTGTGAAAACTGCATTGTCATCTCCTACTTTGTTCCAAGAAGGCAACATTCAGCCATATGTTGCATTTTTTTAAAAAAATTAGAAATCGTCACATACAATAAATAAATGAAATCCTTAAAAAAAGATGCAAATATATTTTTTATCTACATTGGTATATGATTAAAAATAATTCCTCTTTACGACAAACTAGAATATTTTTAAGAATTTAATTTTTTTTTCAAATATGAATTCAAAAGCTCAATAGATTTTCTCTTGTGGTCAATATCTCTTTTCCCATATATACAGGGTGTTCGGGATAAATTTGACATTTTTATAATTAATTATATTTTTCCGTAAGTTACATGTACAATTAACACACACTTCTCTTCATTTAAAAGTTTGGACCCTTCTTCATTCATATACAAGATGTCAGAAAGGATGGATAGCTGGAACCCACCTGAATCATGGAAGAGAATAACTTGTATCATGATGATTCGTGCCCGCCATCAAAATAAGGATATTACGACTGCTGCCCAATGCTCCCTGAATACAGTAAAAACAATCAGGCATGAACTAGAGACTTGCAATGGTGACTACGAGGATGTAGCAAGAAGAAAGATCCCTAGCAGACGATCTGATTGCGTTCGTACAGCAGAATTCCTCGCAAATCTGCAGGAACAGGTGTTGAAGAACCCTGGCATTGGAATTCGGGCTTTATTCGTGGAGTTGCTAACTGTAGTCAAGCCCTGGATAACAAGGGTAGCCAATGGTAGGCCGTATGTATGGCAGCAGGATTCGGCCCCTTGCCACACCTCTGGGAAAAGTCAAAAATGGTTGTCTGAAAATTTCTACGACTTCACCAGTCCAAATGTTTGGCCTCCAAACTCCCCAGACCTTAACCCCATGGATTATTTTGTATGGGGCGCAGTTGAAAAAGACACCAATCGCACTTCCAGTAATACAAAAGCCCAGTTAATGGATAAAATTAAAACAGTTTTTGCGGCCCTTCCCAGGGAGACTGTAGCATCAGCTTGTTCGAGGTTCCGAAGCAGAATTGAAGCTGTGATCGATGCTAATGGTGGTTATTTTGAGTAAATCTTGTTGATAGTATTGTAATTAACTCTGCCTGTAATGTTTTTTTGTCAATTCATTAAATTTAATAGATACAAAGAAGATTTTGTTTTTCCTTACGAAACTGTCAAATTTATCCCGAACACCCTGTACATCACTATTAAGCCAAGAAAGTGTGTCAACTTGTTCACGTTTCTGATGAATTTAATGTGCAGTGTTTACCATATATTAATTGCATGTCATATGGATATTACCAAAGCATCCATCTTGTGTTCCTAACCCTAATTAGTAATAGTTTGTTGCCTGATTGTCTTTTTAATTTGTATAGTAAAAACCAGATTTCTTTTGAAGTTAAAATAGATCAACAGATCGACGTTAACTTATAACCAGCAATTATACCTTAAGATTCTGAGTTTTCCTTCCGTCAGATAACAAAGTAGTTAATTAATGGCATTGACATACTTCAGCATAAGCGTGTCTCAGTTATATGCTAGCATTTATGGGAGACCGAATACACTGGCTGCGAGGAGAACTGTCGAGGCCACATATGGAGATGAGACTGAGTTCCATCTGTGTTGACGGTATGTTGCCGAGTGTGTCACTTCTCATTGCAGGCACCACTTCCTATTTATCTCTTCCCCATCATATACTATGGACCACAACCCAAAGAAATGAGATTTTACGCTGACCTCAAAAATCCTACGACAAAAAAATAGTTCAAACTTCCATAAAAGCAAAACAAAAATCCAACCCACCAACATTAATTCTTACCAAAAAGAAAAGTTTCCACATCCACTTAACGTCCAATTCCAAATCCAGAAGGCTATTAAATTCATAGCAACATTCAAAACGAAAGTGAAGTTGAATCGATCCTGATTAATGTAAGTTATCCATTTAACACTAGTAAACATAGACTTAAAGGCAGTAGCTTGTTGTTATCAATTAAATAAATACTGATAATGCGTTATCTTTAAAAAAAAACTCTAACAAAATCTGTGGCGGTCGTTATCACAATTGCACGTATCAGCATTAGCATTAAAACCAACGTAAGGAAGCAAAGCTTCTGTAAATAGCCGCCAATCAGGACGCAGGTTTCAAGAACAGAATATCCGCTATGAAACATTATAAATTATTTTAAAATAGTTAATATAAAAAATATTTTATATTTTATATTAACCCTACACACGTAAAGTTGACCAAACTGTAGCGGATCATTTAGGCAAATAGTATGGGGAAAGCTGGATAACTGGCGCAGAATCATGTACAGATATTGACTAGTGGCTCCCTCTGCTTGTTAAGATAATATCAAAGGTTTGGTGGATTACGAAATTGTATACGATTAAAGACTGCAAATATTGTGAAAGGTCAAATGTGACATCAATCTCAAATTTGGTAAAGAAAATTATCTGGTAATAAAATAATTAGAGTTAGTATAGATGACTGCATAGTAATTATAAAGATGACTGAATAGCAAACGTCTATCTTTTTCGTGTAGTCTAAAGGTAACCTGGTGTCTATTCAATCAAAAAAGGTATTTATTCTTGCGATGAAAAAACAGAATGTAAGGCATCATTTGTTTCGATTTGGAACAACCAGAACCACAAATATATGCTGATATATGTGTTCATTTTCATGTAATTGATTTTCATTTAATTTCATGTAAATGTTTAAATCCAAACCTGCACACACGCCAAAAGTAAGTAACGTATTACTAATAAATATTATTATAATATTAATTGTAATTAAGAGGGCGCCTTTGTAGCTCAGTGGAAATGGCATGTGCCGTCTATGGCGAAAGAGCTCCTGAAGAATGAGCATCTTAAATGCTACTCTAGCTGGAAAAAAGTGTCTTAAAATTCCATTCACTTCAGGTCTCCAGTAAGCAAAGTACTGTTACGAACTAAAATGACCTGGATAGCATGGACAGTCACTTGCGTGGGGGGAGGGCTACAGGGACGCTTTTCGTAGTGATGTCTGTTGTTGATGCCAAACAAATTAGATGATAGACAAAAATAATTCATAACTTCATCTTTTATTTGCAGTTTCTATTTTTATAGCGGCAACACATTATGCATCTGAGGAAATCTCACATTGATTGTTCTTGTTTCTGGCGATCCTGACATATCCACAATCACTCCTTTCGTCTCCCCAGCTGCAAAAAAAAAAAAGATCAAATCAGTTGATTTAAATTCCATGTTTCAGTTTCCGTAGCTATTGTTGTTATTCATGTCGAAGTTTCTGAAACAAACTACGAGGATGCTGAATATAAGGAAATAATTTAATAGCTCAAATTAATGATTTTTAGCAGACGCTTCGCTAGCTTCAGCTAGCATTATCAGAGACAACTTAACACTACACAATCAGCATAGACAAATTAAAATAACACGAATAACAAAGACACGTGCCTGGAGGGCGAGAGGGGAATACTCATTGACAGATAGACCAGTGCACCAAAGCTGTTTAAAACCATCCCGTCCATTTTTTTTTTTTTTTTTGCATTTTGCAGTTGAATTCACCGAGTTTTGTATAACCTCTGCCACTTCCAGGAACAGTCTATCCGATTTAAACCGGGATTTGTAAATTAGCCTGGCTTTCTTCCATCTTACGAAGTGGTCTTTCTCCTGGGAGGGAGGGAGAGGGTCTAATCCTTGATTTGTCTTAGGCAGGTAAATATATTATTTAAAGGTTTGTATACAGTTTTGATTGTCTGTCGTTTCATGAGGGAACCCAGTTTATTGTTGTGCCTTGATGTAGGGCAAAGATACAGTGCACGTGTAGTGTGGTTTGGGAGTGGGTGGGGATTTCTTGTTCTTTTTAACGAGTTTGATCAGGGGTGTTTTGTTGTATCCATATTGCTGGATCGATGTGAGTAGAGCCTGCTGTTTCAGGTGCAGCGCTTGTCCTGAGGATGAAGTTCGCTCGGCCGTGTAGGCTAAGATTTTGAAAATTCCAAGTTTCTGGGCAGGATAATGGTGTGAAGTGATATTTAAGTATCTGCTTATGGGGGGGCGGAACTTAGAGTAAGCTGAACGTATGAGGGATCTATCTGTTTGCCTTGTAACTAAAGTATTCAAGAAGGCAAGAGCTCCTTTTTATTCTTCCACAGTGAAACTAATACGAGTATGGATATTATTGAGGAAATGTACAAAGTTAGACAAAGCCTGCGAACCATGCTGCCAAATGAAATCATCTAAACACCATAACTATACTTTGGGCTGCTTGACGGGTGGAGAATTAACTGCCACAGATTCAAAATATTCCATGTTTAAATTTGCAATGGAGGAGTAAAATGGGGAGCCCGTTGCAACCCCTTCAATTTGTGTAAAGAGCTAGTTGATCCAGATAAAATACCCTAATTTAAGATAGTGTTTAAAGAGTGGGTAAATGTCAGGGAGATAAATTTTGGATAGGAGAATTAGTGAGTCGCCTACTGGAACATTTGTAAAAACGGATGACACATCAAAGCTTACCAAGCGATAGTTCTACTATAATTGAAGGTTTTCTATAGTGCTTTTGAAGCTTGTCGGAGTTTTATATGTTCTACAAAACCCCAGTTACCTAAAACAGAATAATCGGTATGATTTTAAACAGATTTTGGCACATGTCCCTATCTGTCCATCAGCATTACCAACAGGAATCACAGCGAGGAACGCCACTGTCACCCACTACGCACGTGGCTATCCTTCTTATCCAGATCATTTTAGTTTGTCTTCACTGATTGTGTAGTGTTAAATTGCCTTTGATAATGCTAGCTTAAACTAGCGAAACACCGGCTGTAAATAATTGATTAGAGCTATTAAATTATTAGCTTACATTCAGTGTCCTTTTAGTTTTATTCAGAAATTTCAATATGAATAACACGTGATTAAAAGCTGTCAATGCAATTCACCAAGAATTATAATTTATTCTTCTGTGTCAAGTGAAATATAAATATAAATAAAATTACGAAAATCAAAACAAAAAATATTATTGGAAACTATTAGTCAGCTGAAACTAAAGAAAATCGACCATAGAACCTAAACTCTTTCAGACAATAGTATTAGGGTTAGGGAAAACTTAATGGTAGCTCTTGGCTGCCATACTCACTTTCCTGTTTAAAATTAGTGCAAGTCTTGGGTTAGATAGGGTTAAAACGACCTTTCATACTTACTTCAGGGAATAAAAGGCATAACGGATTTATTTATTATTTTAACCAACGAAATTGTAAAACACCAACATGCTTTGACATCTAGTGATCGCGCATGTGATTGTTAAGTACCTGTGCCTATTTTCTGAAGTATTTTTTGTCTGTCGTGTCTTTCGTTCTTATCTAAGTAATCTCTGTCTTTATAGAATTCGCAATAAGATATTTCAATTTAGAGTATATACTTACGAACTTTATTACACTTCCATAAGCTTGAAATGTTATACGTGGCTGAGACGTGATAATCCCACCATATTACATAATTTTCTTATACTGCAGATTAAAAACGTATGTGCTTTTCCCGATATTGGCTAATCAGAGAATTTGTTGAAAAAAAAGTCAAAAATCATTTCGCCATCAGATACTAGATTTTATCGTATAAGATCTCTCTTCTGATCAGCATTAGAGCCATTACGAGAAGCAAGGCAAATACCTCAGAAAAATTACAATGAAAAACTAACAAAAGCAAACTAAAAAATGTTCATGTTCTTGAACTTTAAGAATAGAAACTTTAAAAGCATATTTCAAAACATTTTAGTTTCACTTTTTATTACCGAATTATTCCAGAGTATATAAATAAACGAAATAAATCGACTATTGCCTTTTATCTCCAAACGGGAATAGGCATGGCATTTAGCCTTAATTAACTTTTTGAAATGAGTAGCTAGGCTCAACCCTTGTCCCAGATATTCTGTGTCAACACAGAATATCTGGGACAAGACTATCAGCGATTTTAATTGCACCCAGAGAGGAGAATGCGGGTAGACAACTGATGCCATCTTTTGGTCACTAATCGTAGTACTTTATATAATTGTCCGAACTAATGTGAGTTCTACAGTCAAATTTCTGCAGTTTACAACATGAAAAACACGAGTTTGGGAGAGTCAAAAACTCTTGCCAGGTCAGAGATCGATTAACTCAAGAATTGATCAAAGAAGGCTTCAAAAAAGTTCCTCTAGTCAGCAAATGAATTCGAATATGGAACAGTCTTCCTTCCAGCGAAATAGAACTATGGATATAAATACCAATTCCACAGAGGTACACAGGCCTTAGTAATTACAGAGTATATTTAGTATATAATAAATGAGAACATTAATTTCTGATACATTTGTATGGAAATAATTTTCGAAAAAAAATCAAATTGGGATTCCATTATGTGCATTGGATATACAAAAGTGTCAAAGCTTAATCTATAGTTTAATCGTTATGCTGCAAAATAACAGAACAATAAAAAAATTAAAATTAAAATAACACTGCTTTATATAAACATTCCTGCATTATGTTTAAATCAGCAGGGGTTTGTAAAAGAATCTGTTGGGTTATTCACCCATAATTTTATTTTTCTGTTTACTCTTTTCAAACAATTTAATATTTTTTTTCTAAATATGTAAGTTGTAAATCTAATTCTCCAATTATGTATATTGGAAGGGTTGAATATGAATTGGGTCATCGTATGCGATGTCTTAAGACAATGAGCTTTTTTTTAAAAAAATTTCAAAGAATCTAGTAAAGATATAACAAACTCGCACAGTACCGAGAAGAGGAACCACAGCTTCCTCAATTTACATCACATGATTGTTAAAGTGTTGCATTTAGTTAAGATCCCCATTGAGCATTTGCATATTTCGGAATGGGGCTATGGAAGAATTACCAGAATTCCATGTCAACCTTCCTTTGCGTTTATTGACTGAGATGACATTTTCTCATTTCACTGAACTGATTATATTCCATACAGTTGATTTTGGATAATGTATTTGAGGATTTTACTAATATTACGAAGGGATAGGCCAGTGACATAGCTATCATACATAATATTTCTTTCTGAGTTCATGTGCATTGAACGCATATTTGTTTCTTATGTGCTGCTTTGTAAAGGTACATAAGAACACAAGTAGGAACCCTGTTGTGTTGTGGGGAAAATAGAGTATTCACGGAGTAACCACTCCATTCAAGTATCAAGCTAAATCCTTACCAAGGTTTATCAACTGAATCTTCTTTCTCCTGGAGAAGAGATCGAAAATCAATGAATTTTCTACATTACACAAATTGCATAAGTAGTTCGTACATTTCTGAAAAACGATCGTAAGGCAGCAAAAGTGAGGTTGACTGACATTTTGCAACAGGGAATTTTATTATCAGGAGTCATTGACATTTTTGTACACTATCTAACCAGCCTACAGCAGTAACTTTACACTACTGATATCTATTCACAAACACTCATCAATAAGTTGAATCACAGTATTTCCAGAGAGAGGCTTAATTTATTCAGTGATTACAGTATACATAATTATGTTATATGAAACAACTATAAATCTCAGTGGATTGCCTTTAGAAATCCCCTGATCCCTGATCAACACTGGAATGTCATACCTGAGTGTGCCTAAAGCAAACAAAAACAATATAATGCTTATGTCTACAGAAGAAATGTCTTTAGGGATTCATTTTTTCCTGACTTGAATAGGAATCTTTTCTAGACTATAAGTTTCCAAGTTAGTTCTCAAGTTATTGCTCTTTGATAAAGGCATCTACACATCCTCCTCACTGGGATTTCATCTTGCAACTCAGAAACTCGGCTGTAGAATTCAAACAGTTTCAAACAGTAATACCACTTAGGACTAGGAACTCAAGATGGCTGTACTGTTGTGATCTCGTGGGTAACATTAAAATATGTCGGTAGAAATAAACTCTACTAATGACAACTAAAGGGAGATCAACTGTTTATTGATTTTATTGATTCAAACATTTAGACATAATTGGGGAATTTTTGGTAGTAAAATTCTAAAATTTCCATTTGTTATTGAAATGCTGTAAATTAATTGATATCAACTGACTTAATTGCCATATCTATGTCTTATACCTTTTCATCCGCTCTATGAAGACAGAAGACACCTTCTAACGTTGCACGAATCGGTAGACCGCTGGTTCTTGCCTTGGATCATCGCCAAGTTTATGTGCAATTAAAACGCCTGATAGAGAAGTGGCATGGCATACTAATCTTAAATTGTATTTATTTGAGCGTACTCGTGCAGTTGATTTGCTGATATTCCTGTTCTTTCACAGTCATTTTTATCCATTGCTGGACGAAGAACTCAAATGTTTTCCATTCAGTCTCATCTTGAGCTTTTCTATGCCATTTGAGTTCCACCTTCTTTTTATTCCGTCCTCCCACCGTCTTTCTTTAGAAGCTCTCATTGCACCTAAGGGGATACCATTCAGATTTCAACTTTCTCCATTTTTGAGTGTTACAAAGGGAAACGCAAAAGAAATAAATAAAATAAATCACTACTGGTTCACCTCACCTTTATGCACTATCCAGCAATGACCTCGTATTCTTTCATTCCAGTCTGTGAATAATCTCAGTATCAGTTTAATAAAATCCTCTCGGAAAATTACGCCTTTAGGTGGTATATGATTTTCGTCGTCCGGTGTGACACACCACGTTTTTTTTTTTTTTTTTGAATTTCTGAAAATAAAGTAGTACCATGTTTAATCTGAAGAGTCTGTTGCTAGTGTCGTGACGACTCTTTTCTGTCGTGTTCTAATTCTATCTAGTTTCAAGTCACTTTTATGAATAATACAACTAATTACGAAATGATCACCGATCCAAAAGTAGGGAAATTTATATTTATACTGCGCCACCCTATTCTTAGATTAGTCTATATAAATAGTAGGATCAGTTCTAAATTAAGTTAACAGTTATCTCATTAGGCCGAATCATCTATTATCATTTTTACTTGGGGTTCCCGCAAGATTCGAATATTTATGAATGGTGCAATAATAAGGAATTCAGGCAAACACAATATTTAGATCAACAAAATAAAACATTTAATATATGATATGGTCAACAAATACAAGAACTCTATTTTAAAATGGAACTATACAATTAACTTAACACATCTTCTTAGGTCACTGATGCTAATTCAATGTTCTAACTTTCATATACTATTCACAGTCTCAAAAAACACAAATTTTCTTATCTCAAGTTAATATAACAATTTCACATTTTATTCAGTCTTCACAAATCTATCAGCTCAATGTTTATATTCACAGCAGGCAATAAACTACGTAAGCTATATTCCAAGCAAATATATTCCAGGACCTTGAGCATCGGAGGTATATTACAGTTAATGCTAGAATAGAGAACCTTATACAACTACTCTTACCAGACAGATTCTTCAATACATCAAATTATTGAGAGAGCACTTATGAATTAACTTAATTAACATTAGCGGAACACACATAACAAATATTCTCCATAGTTTAAACTGTATTACTGTAAGTCGCACTTCACTATTCCAAACAACAGTAAATAGGTACTAATATCTTTTCCTGTTCACTTTTCTCCAAGTAACCAATATAACCTTTTCCTAGGGCAACATAGAATTTAATCGTAATCCAGATTAACTAGAACTAATCAGAATTTTCGCATTGACTGTCCAGTTTCCTTTTATCTGATTACGGTATCAACCTTTCTTCATAACAACAGCAGATTTCGCTTATAACATTAAACTTTATGTTTCACTACTTATAGGTTCACTTCCGAACACTATACTCATAAATTTCTGCCCTGAGGATTATATAATCTTGGTTCCGCAAAACTCTCTCCTCCTTCTTAATAATAATTCTTCTCTTCCTCTCTATCTTATCTATGACCTCCCCTCTTCTTTTCCTTTTTCCCTATATCTCTCTATCTATATGACCTTCACTCCCACCTTACGTTCGAACGCCACGTTCTACTCCACTCGTGGTTGTTTACGCGTGCGTTTCCATGACAATAGACTAAGCGTAAACATTTCGCCAATGTAATGTATGCTATATTACTGCTACATGAGTGATTACATAACATTAAATATTTCACAAATAAGAACAATATAATATTTAAGCTATTTCTTCAACTTTTTGATTACGTATACATTTAAATATAAAATAACACTTTACGTTACACCATATATATTTAGTTATACAAGATTCTATACATTTTATTATTTTATAAGTTAATAATAGGTCAGGTTTTGAGTAAATATTTAATTAGTAATTCTTAATCAAGGAATAATAAACAATTTTATATAAACCATGATTAATATTTAATAAGCAATGTTAAATGTGAATGAAAAATAATAAATTACATAACATAGCTTCATTCACAATTTAACATAGGCTCACCCTTTCTTTGAAAAATTTTTATTATAAGAAAAATTTTTCTTTTTACACTAGGCTCCTTTAAAAAAAACTGGATTACATATTCCTTTCCGATTTTTTAAGTAATAGCTAGTTTTACTGAAACTTGGTTCTTTATTATGTTTTGTGCCTTTATTCTCTTTCACTTTATCATCAATTCTCTTATTACTATTATTATCACTTTCTGCATGTCTTTCAAGTTTGTAGTATAGGATTCTCTTCTTTGAATTAAATTCACGTTCTCCATTATTAGAATTAAGTCTTTGTTGTCTCACAACCTGGCGGTTTGTTCTACGATATAGATTAGACATTTTACCAAAATTGACTTCAACCTTTAGTTTACTATTAGTGGTAAGTTCTGATTTGGGCTTTGTCACTACTACTTTTTGTTCATCAGTAAGAAGAGGAGTATCAGATTGAATGTGTACATAAGAGTTATCACCACTATCTCTATTAGATGATTGATTCACAGCTGATTTTTCTTCAGTAGATGGTTCTGATTCAAGTGGTAATCTAACTTGTTTTGTTTGATACTTAGACTTATCATAATTATGAACTTCATTTCTTCTAGTATATCTCCTTTTGTTCATCAGGGTTATTTCCTTTTTAGAAAAGTTACAAGAAAATTGATATTTTGCTAGGAAGTTTGTTCCCAAGATAATGTGAGAACTTAGATTGGAAGTAGTGGGGACAACAAGTAGGTCTTGCCACACGTACAGTCCAAATTCTGGTAGATATATTCTTGCTCGAAGCTTTTCATATGCCATAAAGTTTGAGTCTGAGAGAGAAGTAATCCTCACAGGTTGTCTCAGCTTGGCAGTGCTCTTCCACAGTTTGTTTTTTAATGTTAGGAAATAATCCATCCTGATGGTAGAGGCATTGCATCCTGTATCTAATAAGATGTCACATTTAGAACCCAGGATTTCTCCTCTAACTGTCATCATTCTTTCATTAGGTGCCTGGTGTTTCTGAATTCCATTATTTCTTTTGTGGTTCACATATCCAAATTTTGAATTCCTTCTGTTGTTATAGTAGTTTTCTTTGTTATGGAAGCAGTTCCTGGCATAATGTCCAACTTTGTTGCAATTGTAACACCTAAGAGGATTTCTTTGCTTTATCTCTGTCTTGGATTGAGGAATAGCAGACATTTGTTGTCTAACATCATTTAATCCTCGCATTACCCTATCTAGACTACTTAAAATAGGTTGACTTTGTTGTTCAACTTGATGTTTGATCATCTCATCAATTTCATCTGTAGTGGGATTTTGATTTTCCTGAGATTTCAGAGTAATAGCTGATAACTGTCTCACAACTTCATTAAGACTATTCATTATAGGCTGATTTAACTTATTCACGTTACACCATATATATTTAGTTATACAAGATTCTATACATTTTATTATTTTATAAGTTAATAATAGGTCAGGTTTTGAGTAAATATTTAATTAGTAATTCTTAATCAAGGAATAATAAACAATTTTATATAAACCATGATTAATATTTAATAAGCAATGTTAAATGTGAATGAAAAATAATAAATTACATAACATAGCTTCATTCACAATTTAACACTAGCATATCCAAACCATATCAGCCCGTTCATAGTACTAAATGTACGACAGATTTACAATCTTTCATGGCGACATTCACACAAAAATAAACAAACCTGTCTCGGTAACAAAACTGGTGGCGGTGAGCAAACCAAATGAATCAAATTTTAGCAGCATCTTCAGAATCAAATTCTGAAGATGCTGCTAAAACGCTAAGTTCTGATTTATCATAGAATGGATAAAAACAGAGCACAAAATAAGTTCGGCGACTAACATTAGATGTTAGTTTTTTATTCAAAATTGAGTCATTCGTCCCGATAATCGGGGACAATTATCGGGACGACAAATGAAAAAAAAAAAATGAAACTCCTATTATTATCGCAATCTCAACTCACTTCATCCTAAAAGCCCATTCAAGCAGGGAAGAGTATAAAAAAAAGTTTTAGCTCACCAGGTATTGCTTCCGACGGAACATCATCGTCGAATCCTTTAGCAGAATACGCGTATTTAACGCTAGAACAAGGCAAGTCACTTAAATTATTCGTACATTCTACTATTTTTATAACAAGCATTAGCACAAACAGACGAGGTCTTAGCCCTTCTAAAAACATTTCATACCCCCCCCCCCCACCCCCCCCCCCCCCCACCCCCCCCCCCCCCCACCCCCCCCCCCCCCCACCCCCCCCCCCCCCCACCCCCCCCCCCCCCCACCCCCCCCCCCCCCCACCCCCCCCCCCCCCCACCCCCCCCCCCCCCCACCCCCCCCCCCCCCCACCCCCCCCCCCCCCCACCCCCCCCCCCCCCCACCCCCCCCCCCCCCCACCCCCCCCCCCCCCCACCCCCCCCCCCCCCCACCCCCCCCCCCCCCCACCCCCCCCCCCCCCCACCCCCCCCCCCCCCCACCCCCCCCCCCCCCCACCCCCCCCCCCCCCCACCCCCCCCCCCCCCCACCCCCCCCCCCCCCCACCCCCCCCCCCCCCCACCCCCCCCCCCCCCCACCCCCCCCCCCCCCCACCCCCCCCCCCCCCCACCCCCCCCCCCCCCCACCCCCCCCCCCCCCCACCCCCCCCCCCCCCCACCCCCCCCCCCCCCCACCCCCCCCCCCCCCCACCCCCCCAAAAAAAGCTCCTGGGCCAGACGGAATTACTAATCGGGTGATCAAACTTCTGCCCAGAAAAGCAGAAAGTGCACCTGACCAGTATAATAAATGCAATTTTAAGATTTCACTATTTCCTTCCACCTGGAAACTGGCTGATGTAATTCCTATACATAAGCTAGGCAAAGACCAACACCTACCGCAAACGTATCGTCCAATCAATCTCATCTCCAATCTGAGTAAGGTTGCGGAGAAGGTCATTCTCTTACGACTCCAAACCTCAGTAAATAACCTAAACACCCTCCCTAAAGAACAGTTTGGTTTGTTTGGTTTTCGACAACACCATAGTACTACCCAGCAAATCCACAGAATTGTCAAATACATCACCACCAACTACAACTGACGCCAGTGCACAGGAGCTGTTTTCCTAGACTTATCCAAAGCATTTGACAAAATCTGGCATTTTGGACTCCTGCACAAACTTATCTCAGCCGGTATCTCACTAAAAATGGTTCATCTAATCACTCATATCTCTAGAATAGATCAATGCAAGTTAAAATCAATGGTTCTACATCGTCCCAGCGCCATATATTTGCTTTGGTGCCGCAGGGATCTCTACTGGCTCCTTTGCTGTTTTCTGTATACATGTCAGACATCCTGCACAATCCGATGACTTCCATTTTGGCCCTGTATGCGGACGATACGGCAATACTAACCAGATCTCTCCGACCCCATTTCGTTAACAGAAAGCTCCAAGAAAACCTTTTAAAGGTTGAGGGTTGGTTCTCCAAGTGGAGATTGGAAGTCATCCCCCTGAAAAGCTCAGCCATTCTTTTCTCAAAAAGGCCGATGTTTCCTGTAAGAGATGTGTTACTATTCAATATTAAAATTTCCTGGCTGACAGAAACAAATTACCTAGCTGTAATTCTCAACAAAAAGCTATCTTTCAATCAACACATCAAATCTACGTGCGCAAAGGCATCTAAAGCCATAGCTCAGATCTAGCCGCTAATTAATAGAAATAGCAAGAATCAAATTGCAACTATACCAGATGACGATTGGTCCTATAATCACCTATGCCTCTCCGGCGAGGGGTCACACCTCTAATACTAACATTATCAAAATACAACGAGTGCAGAACAAGTGCTTGAGAATGATTCTGAACGCCCCGTGGTATGTTAGAAACAATCAACTTCATAGAGATACAGATATTCCCTATATTTTCTCTTTTCTACAATCCTTAGCTTCCAAGACGTCCACACACCACAACCACATCAGCAAGCTGCAGCATACGAGGCAACGGACATATTCAAATATAGAAGACCAAAAGCTATATTAGTCTCCTATAGCGATGCATAATCTCCATGACCATTCAGGGCGAGCAAACTGCTCGTAAAATTTTCCCTCACTATAACCACAACAGATAGCGGGGAATTTGAAAAGCATCTTGCTTCACTCCTAAAGACATAAATGTCAAAGTGAGGTCTAGGTTGATGAATAGAATGCGGTAGTGATGGTCGATGTAGAGTGAATGCGTGATGAGTAGTGATTTTTTCATGATTATTTTAACGGCAGCTATTGCAGAAAGCAAACTTGTGAATTCAGAAAAAACTTTACTAGGTGTGAGATTCGTTCAGCGAAAGGTAAGGTTTCGCTATTAATTTTCAGTCGTAGTAATTGACCAACCCCCCCCCTTCCCCCATCAAAACCTACTAGACGTAATTATGACCGAAATAGACACCGACGCCCTGATAGAAACACTAGACAAAGGTCTGCCACTAAGCCTACTCAAAAAATTACTAAACAAATTTGAAGTGGAATGGCCAGGCTATTTGAACCTGTACTCCACAACGAGGGACGATGAGGAAAGCGAAGATACTGCTAATGCAGAGGAAAAACTGGATTTGGTGGTCTCCAATTCCCCCCCCCCTCCCCAGGAACAAGGACAGACCCAGATGTAGTCCGCTCAAGAAATGCCACTCAGGAACAATACCACCCAAATTTAGCAGCCGTCATCACAAACTCCCTCGCAAATATGCTGCAAGACTTAAGTAAATCTAACCCCACGTCGGATTCCAGAAAAAGATTTCTACAAGAAACCCAATCCATCCTAGCAGCTCTCATAAATGCATGAAAACAAAAGCACCCCAGTTTCCCTACAGATCATCGCATGGAACGCGAACAGACTTAGAAACAAGATTCTGGAACTCCAAAAATTCGCAGTGAGATACAACCCAGACACCATCCTAATAAACGAATCCCTCTTACGATCAGCAGACAACCTCAAAGTTAGAGGATACCTCCTCCACAGAAACGACAGCATGAACTACAGAGGAGATGGCACCGCCATTTTCATAAAAAGCCACATCGATCACCACTCTATAACCAGTCCCTCAAATAGAAATCTAGCGCTTACAGGAACAGTAGTAGTACCCACTACCTCAGCTGGGAAACTAACACTTTATGCAGCTTACAATCCTTCATCAAAGAATCTACTACATTCAGATCTGGATGCCGTCCTGGGCAATAAAGAGCAAGTCATCATTGCCGGTGACCTAAATGCGAAACACCCTGCATGGAACAGCAAAACCACCAACAGAAACGGCTACACCCTCTTTAGCTACTCCAGTTCAAATTATGCAGTGGTGCAGGCCCTGCAGAAGCAACACATCATAGTACACATGGCACAGCCGACATACTTGACATTGCTATCCTACAAAATATTAAGCTACAGTATAGCCTAGACTATTTAGACGAGCTGACAACCGATCACAATTAATCCTGCTCCAGCTGGGAAAGAAAGAACAACTGCTGCCTCCTCCCCATTCCTTCATCTCATGGAAAAAACTGCCAGAAGTACTATCGGAATACATTGGACCTGTCCCTCACATCAGATCCATAAAAGAAATTAAAAATGCTGTCAAAAGCCTGACTCAGCAAATCAACACAGCCATAAAGGTTGTCACCTCTACCAAAACAACTCTTAAGCCAAACTGACTACCCGAAGACATCATGGATTTAGTTAGGGACACAAACAAAGCAAGGAAAAGGTACCACAACACCCGTGCACCTCATGACAAAAAGATCCTCAACAAACTGAACAATGAAGTTAGAGAAGCACTTAAAGCTCACAGGAACGATGGGAAGTCAAACTAGCCTCTGTATCACCCGGCGAACACTCCACCTGGAACATATTAAGAAGCCTCAGAAACAAAAACAAATATCTTCCCCCACTCAAGTCAGACAGGGGCCTAGTACACACGGACGCAAAAAAAGCTGAAGAGATAGCAAAGAACCCCATAAAAGCAGTGTATCCCTACATACGACAACTTGGACATCAAGCATGTCTATAAAACCATCTACATATCAGATATGCACTAAAACTCACCGGCACCTGCAACAACAAACCTGCAAACACCTCACCAGCCAAAATCTATGAAGTTCTAAAGAAGCTAAAGAATAAAAAAGCCCCTGGCCAAGATGGCATAACAAATAGAATAATTAAACTGCTGCCCCGAAGAGCTGTCGTACATCTCACTACCATAATCAACGCCATGTTCCGATTTAACTATTTCCCCAGCGATTGGAAAGTTACAGATGTGGTCCCAGTGCATAAACCAGGTAAAGATTCACAACTGCCTGAAAGCTATCGACCCATCAGCCTAATCTTCGCTCGTCGTCGCTTGGTGTTGTACTGATTAGATCGTCGGCTTGTCGTGAGCTAATGAAAAGATTAGTAGTATTTTGTGTTAACATTAGAAAGTTTACTAGAATTTTAAGTAGTATTGTTTGCTTTTTGATTCTTGGTGTGTCTGTGCAATTTTTGCGTGTTTTCTGTTATTTTAATTATCAATTTTAAGATGAGATAGCGTACACATGGCACCGATAAAGAAAAAAATGGCGGCCAGGTCGCCATGTTTGTTTAAGAGTTTTGATGTAAACGAATTTATGCAATGTACTGTCTGTGAGATGTATGCTTTGCGAAGAGCGGTGGGAGTCTGGTTAGAGGGTGATAGTGGAGTTAATATGTGCAGAAAGTGTAAAGAGAATGAGGATTTCAAGCGTGTCTCGTGTGGCGAGAGTGATATCGTTAACGATAGTCAGAATGTAGAAAATGGCGGTGTGCTAGAGAACTGCGTGGTAGTGCCAGATAGGTGTGAGAGCGTCGTTGAAAGTGTAAATGAAGGTAGAAATATAGAACGAATGGATGATTTGATTGATAATGAAAATGGTGAGATAAATGCGAGTAGTGAAATTGCCCGTTTGAACGGTGCGATACACAGAGCTAAAAGGCAACTGGAGCGTATGGAAAAATGTGTGCCGAACGTACCGACTAATAACCGGCGAAAGTCTGTTACGGCAAATAATAGAATGTTCGTAAACGAAAATAATATGAAGGAGCGAGTACTGTATGGGGATTCGATATTAAGAGGTGTAATAGTTGAGAGTTTAACGAAGTCGTACCAGCCGGGTGCGAACATAAAGGACGTCAGCGAATCTGTGTGAGGGAATTATTTGAGGTAGCAAAAGAGAAGAGTGAGAGAGTTAGGATGGTGAGTATCTTACCGCGGTATGACAGCGAAGTGTTTAGAAGGAGGGCCATAATTGCCAATGACTTTATGCGTGGGTTATGCATGGAGAGTGGTGTGGAATTTGTGGAATGAGTTCGATGGGCGAAAGGACTTATATAAAATGGATGGGTTACATTTCAATGGAGTTGGTGTACGAAGACTTGAAAAAGTGTTGATGAATGATGTGGAAGTGGATGTACAGACTCAGGGAAACTAGATTTATTAAGAGGGGGGGGGAAGTAGATATGCACACTTTAGGGAGGCAGTTGAGTGTATGAATCAGTGTATTATGGCCGAGCGAGTACGAAGGACAACAAATCAGAATGGGATAGTTAGTATAAGGCATCAAAGTAGGAATGGGACAAATGGGCTTCTGCAATTCATGTACACTAATGCCAGGAGTATTAGGAACAAGAAGGAAGAGTTTTTGGCCATGGTTGGCACTTCCAGGCCGCAGGTTGTTGGTATTAGTGACACATGGCTGACAGAAGATGATAAAGCTAGTGGGATTGAATGCGACGGGTATAGCGTGTTCAGGAGTGACAGGGTGAATAAAAAGGGGGGGGAGTGTTATTGATGATAGCTGATGAGCTACAGCCAAGGAGTATAGAAATTGAACTGCAGGATAGAGAAAAGAGCACATTTGAGGATGTTTGGTGTGAGATAGAATCTAGCAGAATAAAATATACAATTGGGTGCTGCTATAGACCAGGTGATGGAATAGATGGTGGGGATAGTATGCATAGGTAAATAGAAGAAATGAGTGGAAGGAGGGTAATTATTATGGGTGATTTCAATTATGGTATCATTGTCTGGAAAGAGGAGAGGGCACATGGGAGGAAGGAATTGGATTTTATACGGTTATTAAGGGACAACTATCTACGGCAACATGTAGTGAAAATACCAGGGGGAAGAGAGTGCTGGACCTCGTAACTGCAACTGAGAATGTGGCTGTAACGAACATGACCATGTTGCCACCAATTGGTGAAAGTGACCAAAAGGTCATGACTTGGGAGGTGGCTAAAGGAGGGGAATTTACAATTAAAACAGGGTACATGTGGAATTACCGGGCTGGTATGTATGACAAGCTTAGGTGTGTGCTTGGCTCAGTGCCATGGCATGTAAAACTGCAAGGGCTGGATGTTGATAGTGCATGGGAGGTGGTTAAGAACTGTTTGCAGGAGGCAATGGTTGACTGTATACCAAGAGTCCGAATAATAAATCAAGTAGGGGTTAAATGGATGAATAACCCTATTAAGCTTGGGCTGCAAAAATAGAAACAATTGTGGAGGGAATTTAAGGAGAAAGGTGACCAGCAAGCGCAGGAACAGTATAAAGCTCAGGCCAGGATGGTAACAAGGGTGGTAAGAAAAGCAAAAGCAGATTACGAAAGAAAATTGGCCATGCAGGCTAAAGAGAATCCCAAACAGTTTTTTCAATATGTTGCAAGTAAAAGGAAAAATTCTCATGGTAGAATGATCTTAAAAAAATGCTGAGGGTAGGGAGGTAACCGAATCAGTCGATATTGTGGAATTACTGAGCGAGCACTTTGCAAGAGTATATCATCCAGGTGGTGACATTGCAGGAATGGAAGAACCAACAGCTTATACTGGAATTGTGATGAATGAAGTAGAGGTAACTAGTCTATTACAGAACCTCAATGTCAATACATCTGTGGGATTTGATGGCATACCAGCTCATGTCGTAGGTGAAGGGGCTAACGAGTTGTCGGTGCCCTTGACCATTTTGTTAATTTGAGCCTCGGGTCTGGTTCAGTCCCAAGGGAGTGGAAAGAGGGGAAAATAGTTCCGCTGCATACAGGTGGTTCCAAGGCTGCTGTTGAAAATTACTGGCCAATCAGCATAACAGGAATCATGATCAAGGTCTTAGAGAAAATAGTCAAGAGGAAAATACAAGATTGGATAGAAGAAAATGGGATACTGTATCGGGAACAGCATGGTTTTGTGAAGGGTAGGTCATGCCTCAGTAACTTGCTCACGTATTGTAACACAGTGACGGCTGAATTGGATAAGGGTAATGTGTTTACAGTGATTCTACTGGACCTTGCTAAGGCCTTTGACAGGATACCACATGGAATTCTAATCAGTAAATTGCAGCATATGGGGATGGACATAGGGTTGGTGAGACGGATAGGAGGGTGGTTGACGGAGAGATATCAGAGAGTGGTTTACTCAGGAGTAGAATCCACAAGACGGCCTGTGACTAGTGGAGTGCCACAAGGATCTGTTCTTGGACCACTGCTGTTTAGTTTGTTCATTAATGATATAGGAAAGGATCTGAGAGGAACAGTTCATTTGTTTGCGGATGATGCGAAGTTGGATAGGGCAATTGTGAATGCAGATGACGTCAAAATTTTGCAGGATGATTTGGATAGATTGGAGGTCTGGGCTAAGGAGAATGGATGTCAATTTAATGTGGCAAAATGTAAGGTTATGCATTTTGGGGTGAAAAGATTGGCGGCAGTTTACTGCATTGGTGGAACTGTGCTCCAGGAAATTGATGAGGCACGAGATTTAGGAGTGTTGGTGGATAAGGAATTGAAATTTAGGGGACACATTGCAAAAGTGGCCAAATCAGCTCATCAAATCACGTGGTTGCTGAAGAATACGTTGACAAGCAGAGACAAGCAGGTTATTATTCCTCTGTATCGAGCCTTGATAAGACCCCATCTCGACTACTGTGCCCAGATTTGGTCACCTAGGTTTATTCTTGATGGGGAGGAGGTTGAGAGGATCCAGAAGTGAGTGACCAAGATGATAGCAGGTCTGTGGAATGAACCTTATGAGAACAGCTTGAGGATTTGTGGGTTGCAAAAATTGGTTGATAGGCAGAGGAGGGGAGATATGATTGAGACATTCAAATTACTCAAGGGTTTCTATAAAATTAATTCAGAAGATATCTTTTAGAACAGGGCTGGTTGTGGGAGGACATCCATGGAAACTGGGCAAAAGTGTGATTAGTAAAGGTGTTAGAGCTGAGTTCTTTACTTTTAGAGTAGTGAATGAGTGGAATGCGCTCCCTGAGTCTGTGGTGGATGCTGTGACAGTGAATGAGTTTAAGGCGAGGTATGATAGATACTGTATGAATGTCGAATAGTGTTGTGATGAATATGATTTGGGGCCTCCCTCGATGAGTCTAATGCCTCCCTGGAGTTGCCCCTAATAATAGTAATAGTAATAATAGTAATAATCTCAAACTTAGGCAAAATTGCCGAAAAAATCATCCTCTCCAAACTCCAAGCCTCAGTAAACTAGTTAAATATCCTTTCAAAGGAACAATTTGGCTTCCGACAAAATCACAGTACTACTCAACAGATTCATAGGATAATTGAGTACATCACCACTGGCTACAATTGGCACCAGCACACTGGAGCAGTTTTCCTCGACATAGAAAAAGCTTTTGATAAGATATGGCACTTCGGATTACTAAACAAACTCATCTCAGCAGGCATGCCATCAAGAATCGTCCACCTAATTAAATCTTACCTCCAGGACATACACATACAAGTCAAAATAAACGGAAGAGTTTCAAGTCAGCGACGGATCTCTGCAGGAGTTCCTCAAGGTTCCCTGCTGGCACCGATCTTATTCTTGATATATATGGCAGACATCCCACCCAACCCAATGTCATCCACTACTGTGGATGACATTTAGTACTGCTGTATCATCCGCACTCTATGCGGATGACACAGCAGTACTTGCCAGATATCTACAACCACATCTCGTTACTAAAAAACTGCAAGAAAACCTACCAAAACTAGAACAATTGTTCACCAAATGGAGATTGCAAGTGAATCCCCAAAAGAGTATAGCGATACTTTTCAGCAGAAGATTGGCAACTCCCAAGAGAGACCTTTATCTATTCAACACCAAAATCCCCTGGCAAACAGAAACAAAGTATCTTAGGGTAATTCTAGACAAAAAAATTATCGTTCAACCCACACATCAAAGCCTTATGCGCGAAAGCATCTAAAACCATCGCACAACTTTACCCTCTAATAAATAGAAAAAGCAAGGTAAATACCAGAATCAAAGTACTCCTCTACCTGCTGACGATCCGCCCCATAATAACATATGCATCTCCAACCTGGTGTCACACATCTAACACCAGCATCATCAGGCTGCAGAGAGTGCAGAATAAGTGTTTGCGCATGATCATGGATGCACCGTGGTTTGTGAGAAACGTCCAACTGCATAGAGAAACGATCTAGTTAAACAGGCAGCAAACTATGATGAAACTGACCTCTTCAAATACAAGAGGCCAAAAGCCATCCTAAATACTAGCAAAAACGATTAATCTCCGTGTCCCTCACCCACAGGGCGAGCTTACAGCCCATAAATCTTTCCTTCAATTCGTCCTCCCTTCACCCTTCTGGCCAGTGATGTTATGTTATGTAAGTGAGGTCTAGCGTTGTAAAGGATCTCCTTCTGCGTTTAATTTCATCTGTGGGATTACGCTGGATAGTTGAAATGGCCAGTAGAACCAAACTAACCAAAAAAAGCTGAAGGTTTTTTTTTGGTTACATTGGACAAGCAGTTTACTACACACGGATAAAATTGAGGAAAGACAAATTTATAAATTGACGGTGCATTCTACTTTGGATATGGACGTTTTATTTTATTTATTTATTTTATTTATATGAAAAAAAAAATATTAATCATTGAGTAGTATTAGATGTTGACCCACCAAGTGCTTCTAAAATGGTCGTTTGAGTTTCACTCATTAAAAGAAAAGTCGCAAAATGAAAAAAAAAAGCACTAAAAAAACCCTACCAGGATTAAATAGATAAAAAGAATATCAAAAATGTTATAAAAACTAGTATACGAAGTATAAAAGCCTGTTGAATCTAATAAACGGATAAAAACACGTGAACAAATTGGGGAGATCTGGTACGGGAGATCCCGAGGTGGTCCTGAGCCCTCTAAGGGGTCAGGACCACCTCGATGTTCGGTTTTTGCAGCCTGTATTTGTTCGGAACCAATTCAGGCCCCACTATATTGGAATAAAGTGAAATTAGACTAAAATGAAAAAAACTAATAAAATCTCAGTTTAAAAGATCATAAAAACAGTGATGTTACGGATAAATGCACACTTTAATTCTCCCCTGTGTAATCTGACATATGTTCGTGGTCTACGCCATCTCCTTAGGAACAGTCTTTCGCCCCAGAGATATCTTTCCTGTTAAAGGAATCGAGGGAGATAGGCGGAGAAGCACTTCCTAATTCGATGGTAGATTCTGTCTTCTTCAGTGTGATGTTTTTTTTTACGTACTGTCCATATCTGATATTTTGGAACATTGATAAGAAAAAATTGGATTTTTATTTTTTTCCAGCACCGGTTTGGGAATCTGCAATAGTACTACCTCAGAGAAAGTGGTAAGAAACCTGAGCACTTCAACCAACCTTACACTGATAAAAGATATGCCCCTACAGTTTCAAACCCATTACTGCCTGGGAGTCTGACGTAAGCGATTTCTCCGAGGCAAATGAAAAGGTTTTCCACAGTTGATTTTGATATTCTTAAAAATGCGCCTCTTCATTTGTGCATAAATCAGTCGTGTCAAAACAAAAAATGAAATCGAAAATTGTCCAATAGAGCTTTGGGCTAAACTAAATGGAGGCATCCCGAATCCCATCTGTATCAAATCTTTTTAGTGCTTTACATTTTGTATAGTATAGTACCACTCTGGCCCCATCTCCGCACATGGTCTAGCGTGGCCGGTGGTCCTAAAACAGGATAGGAAATACTTGTTTCAAAGTTTCCTGAAAAACAGAAAACCCAAAAAAGGAAACACGTAGGTTTTCGAGAGTTTTCTTAGGCGAAAAAGTCGCGCTGTGAAAAATATATGAAAAGATAAAGAGTTATTACAATGTGCAGGCCGTATTATATCGAAACAGCGTTGTATAGGTACCGCGTTATATGAGGATTACCTGTATTGTGACCACAGCTTGTTTATAAGTTCACTTTCAGTCTATCGTGTAGGATATTGTGTCCTTTCGGAGACTTCTTTAAATTTGCCAACATAGCTATTAAGATTCAGTAGATGAACATTTTTGGAGTATCCAAATTACCTTCCTTAGCAGTACGATAAATAGGCCATAATTTCAATTTTTTTAGAATGATGTTATTTAGAATTTTCAGGATAATATATTTCTTGTTCCCTTTGCTTTTTAAGGACAAACTCTCAGACGAAAGCCATCCTATCTTATTCTACTCGCAAGCAAATTTCTGACAATACTGTGAAACAGTATTGTCAGAAATATTTATTCTCCAGCACTTTTTTCGTTTGCGAATTACTGTTGACTACTATGTAATTGTTCTTAATTAATTTTATTATCCAACAAAGTTTCAGGTTAAGATAATTCAAAGTGCCTTCTATTTCATCGAGTTGCAGTACAGTTGAATTGCATTTCTCTTCTTCTTCTTCAACCTTTTGGTTCTGTCCACTGCTGGACGAAGGTCTCCCCATGATTTTCCAGACCACTCTGTTTTCTGCCTCTCCCATCCATCTCACTCCTGCAATTAGTTCCATTCATCCCTCCACTTTCTTCTCAGTCTTACTCTTTGTCTTGCTCCGTCCATTGGTCTCCACTCTGTTGTTTTTATAGTCCATCTCCCATCACTGCATCTGGCAATATGGCCATCCCACCTCCACTTAGCCTGTTTAATGTATTTTACAATATCCATGACATCTGTTTGAGATCTTATCCAGATATTTGTATTTCTATCTCTTAATGTTATTTTTAGCATACTTCTCTCCATGCGATGTTGTGTTGTTCTCAGCTTTTTGTTTAGGTTTCTGTTCAAGTCTATGTTTCTCCTCCGTATGTTACGACAGGAAGTATGCGCTGGTCGAAAGCTTTCCTTTTCAGACTCATAGGGATGTCACTTCTGAATATGTCTCTCATTTTCCCATGAACCATCCATCCAAGGTGAATTCTTCGTTCAAACTCTTTTCTTTGGCAATCCTCTAGGTGTTTAAAAACGAAATTAAAAACTAAAGACCTATAAGCCTACTTCCCACATATATAAGGTCTTCACAAAAATTATAAATAACAGAATAAAATCTAGACTCGAGGGAATGCAATCCTGTGAACAAGCTGGATTGAGAAAGAATTACACTACTTTGTACCATATTTACACATTAAGACAGCTCATTGAAAAATCAATTGGATACAAGAAACCCTTACGTCTGGCCTATATATATATACTACGAAAAAGCATTTGATTCAGTTAAAACATCTGCAACACTAAAAGCAGTTGAAACCCGAGAACTGAGGAACCATATATTGAAACACTAAAACATATTTACAATAATGCAACTTCTGTAATTAAATTATATAAAAACACTGAAAAGTTCCCAACACAAAACGGCATCTGGCAAGGCGACACCATATCTCCCAAATTATTTTCAGCTGCACTAGAGGAAGTTTTTAGAAGCCTTGATTGGGAAACAAAAGGAATAAACATAAATGGAGAAAGGCTGCATCATCTGAAATTTGCAGACGATATTGTGCAAATATCAGATCATCTTGAAAATCTGGAAGGCTAAACCAACTAAATGACGCCTCCAAAGTAATTGGACTAAAAATAAATAGAAAAAAAACAAAAATAATGGTGAATAAATACATAAATCATAGAACTATCAAAGTTGAAAACCATGAAATAGAACAAGTTACTTCATATGTATATTTGGGCCAATCATTATCTTTTCAGGAGTGCCAAAGAAAAGAGATTGAACGAAGAATTCACCTTGGATGGATGGTTTATGGGAAAATTAGAGACATATTCAGAAGTGACATCCCTATGAGTCTAAAAAAGGAAAGCTTTCGACCAGTGCACACTTCCTGTCCTAACATACGGAGGAGAAACATGGACTTTAACAGAAACCGAAACAAAAAGCTGAGAAACAACACAACATCGCATGGAGGGAAAAATGCTAAAAATAACATTAAGAGATAGAAAGACAAATACCTGGATAAGATCTCAAACAGGTATCATGGATATTGTAAAATACATTAAACAGGCTAAGTGGAGATGGGCTGGCCATATTGCCAGATGTAGTGATGGGAGATGGACTAGAAAAACAACAGAATGGAGATGACAAAGATGAAGACTAAGAAGAAAGTGGAGGGATGAACTAATTGCAGGAGTGAGATGGATGGGAGAGGCAGAAAATAGAGTGGTCTGGAAAATCATGGGGGAGACCTTCGTCCAGCAGTGGACAGAAGAAGAAGAAGAAGAAGAAAAAGAGAAATCAATTGAACTGTACGGCAACTCGATGAAATAGAAGGTACTTTAAATTATCTTAACCTGAAACTTTGTCGGATTATAAAATTCATTAAGAACAATTACTCAGTAGTCAACAGTAATTTACAAATGAAAAAAAAGTGCTGGGGAATAAACAAACAGTTCACCATGTTAATCACCAAATTCTCAGAGAAGAGAATTTGATCAAATCAGCGTTGATAAAATTCTTCAATTTTATCAACCTTGAATATAAAAAAAAAGAAATTAGAAAAAAGTTGACTGGAAGGCAACATCAATCAGCACTAGAATTCTGTTTCTGGTGTTTATTCAATACGAGTTCCTTTTTATTAAATTCTCATCATAAGTAAACAACTTGATGAAAAATTTCTGACATTTTTTGAAAATTAAAACTTGACTTAGTAGCAAACTTTAGTACAAATTGTCATCTGTCAAGTAGAAGAAAAGCAAAATAATTTTGTGAAAACTGCATTGTCATCTCCTACTTTGTTCCAAGAAGGCTACATTCAGCCATATGTTACATTTTTTAAAAAAATTAGAAATCGTCACATACAATAAATAAATGAAATCCTTAAAAAAAGATGCAAATATATATTTTTATCTACATTGGTATAGGATTAAAAATAATTCCTCTTTACGACAAACTAGCATCTTTTTAAGGATTTAATTTTGTTTTTCCATTATGAATTCAAAAGCTCAATAGATTTTCTATTGTGATCAATATCTCTTTTCCCATATATACATCACAATTAAGCCAAGAAAGTGTGTGAACTTGTTAACGTTCTGATGAGTTTACTGTGCAGTGTTTACCATATATTAATTGCATGTCATATGGATATTACCAAAGCATCCATCTTGTGTTCCTAACCCTAATTAGTAATAGTTTGTTGCCTGATTGTCTTTTTAATTTGTGTAGTCAAAACCAGATTTCTTTTGAAGTTAAAATAGATCAACAGATCGACGTTAACTTATAACCAGCAATTATACCTTAAGATTCTGAGTTTTCCTTCCGTCAGATAACAAAGTAGTTAATTAATGGCATTGACATACTTCAGCATAAGCGTATCTCAGTTATATGCTAGCATTGCATTTATGGGAGACCGAATACACTGGCTGCAAGGAGAACTGTCGAGGCCACATATGGAGATGAGACTGAGTTCCGTCTGTGTTGACGTCTCATTGCATGCATCACTTCCTATTTATCTCTTCCCCATCACATACTATGGACCACAACCCAAAGAAATGAGATTTTACTGCTGATCTCAAAAATCCTACGACAAAAAAATAGTTCAAACTCCCATAAAAGCAAAAGAAAAATCCAACCCACCAACATTAATTCTTACCAAAAAGAAAACTTTCCACATCCACTTAACGTCCATATATTTCAAATCCGGAAGGCTATTAAATTCATAGCAACATTCAAAACGAAAGTGAAGTTGAATCGATCCTGATTAATGTACGTTATCCATTTAACACTAGTGATAAACATAGACTTAAAGGCAGTAGCTTGTTGTTATCAATCAAATAAATACTGATAATGCGTTATCTTTGAAAAAAAAAAAAAAGCTCTGACAAAATCTGTGGCGGTCGTTAATCCTATTGCACGTATCTACATTAGCATTAAACCCAACGTAAGGAAACAAAGCTTCTGTAAATAGCCCCCAATCAGGACGCAGGTTTCAAGAACAGAATATCCGTTCTGAAACATTATAAATTATTTTAAAATAGTTAATATAAAAAAAAATTATTTTTTATATTAACCCTACACACGTAAAGTTGCACAAACTATAGTGGACCATTTAGGCAAATTGTATGGGGAAAGCTGGATAACTGCAGAATTATGTACAGATATTGACTAGTGGCTCCCCCTGTTTGTTAAGATAATATCAAAGGTTTGGTGGATTCCGAAATTGTATACGATTAAAGACCCAAATATTGTGAAAAGTCAAATGTGACATGAATCTCAAATTTGGCAAAGAAAATTATCTGATAATAAAGTAAATAGAGTTAGTATAGATGCATAGTAATTATAAAGATGACTGGATAGCAAATGTCTATCATTTTCATGTAATTGACTAAATTCCGAAGTGTTTATATCCAAACTTGCACACATGCCAAAAGTAAGTAACGTATTTCTAATAAATATTATTATGATATTAATTGTAATTAAGAGGGCGCCTGTGTAGCTTAGTGGAAATGGCATGTGCTTACACGTCTATGGCGCTAGAGCTCCCGAAGAATGAGCACCTTAAATGCTAATCTAGCTGGAAAAAGTGTTTTAAAATTCCAGTCACTTCAGGTCTCCAGTAAGCAAAGTACTGTTACGAACTAAAATGACCTGGATAGCGTGGACAGTCACTTGCGTGGGGGGAGGGCTACAGGGACGCTTTTCGTGGTGATGTCTGTTGTTGATGCCAAACAAATTAGATGATAGACAAAAATA